>NC_138777.1:16072638-16362638 GCF_965119305.1 Pelophylax lessonae | reverse complement strand
AAATAGAGTTCACTTATTGCATAGCTCCCGGCTGTCCCGGATTTGGAGGAACTGTCCCGGATTTTGAGGGGCTGTCCCAGGTTTGGAGGGACTGTCCCGGATTTGGAGGGGGCTGTCCCGGATTTCGGAGGGGCTGTCCCGGATTTGGAGGGGCTGTCCTGGATTTGGAGGGACTGTCCCGGATTTGGAAAAAAGTCCCTCTGTCCCTCTTTCCTCCCCATTTGTCCCTCATTTTGGTCTGATCTATAAAGTTGCATATAAATTGCACTTTTTAATCTTTCAAAAAGTGTTTCCCAGTGATAAACCTTTCATCCCATTCCTAAATTGCTGCATTTGTAAAATTCAAAAGCAAATATAAAGGAAAAGTTGTAGTAGCTGTGGGTTTAACTTTTTATGTACAAAGTATAATTCTCCTGGCAGGGGGTGTTGCCTATGCCTACATACTTTTGCTAATAGGTTTCCTTTGTTCCCATCTCAAAAAGATGGGAGGTATGGAAGAGTAAGATGAGATATCAGCTCATTAGTGTGCTTCTGCTCTTTCACTGTCCAATCACAGTCTGGAGGCGGGGAGTTGACCAGGCTGTATTAGAGAAAGAAATGTCAAGTCACCAACCTAGGTGTGAATGGGTACCAAATAGAGTTCACTTATTGCATAGCTCCCAACTGTTCTGGATTTGGAGGGGCTGTCCCAGATTTGGAGGGGCTGCCCCTGATTTGGAGGAGCTGTCCCGGATTTGAAGGGGCTGTCCTGGATTGGAGGGAATGTCCCTGAATTGGAGGGGCTATCCCTGATTTGGAGGGGCTGTCCCAGATTTGGAGGGACTGTCTCAGATTTGGAGGGGCTGTCCCAGATTTGGAGGGGCTGTCCCAGATTTGGAGGGGCTGTCCCGGATTGGGAGGGAATGTCCCGGATTTGGCACAAAGTCCCTCAGTACCTCTTTCCTCCTCATTTGTCCCTCATTTTGGTCTGATCTAAATAGTTAAATATAAAATGCACTTTTTATCTTATAAAAAGTGTTTCCCAGTGCTAAACGTTTCATCCAATCCCTAAATTGCTGCATTTGTAAAATCCAAAAGCCAATATAAAGGAAAGTAGTAGTAAAAAAAAAAAACACTTTTTTATGTATAATTCTCCTCGCAGGGGGTGTGGCCTATGCCTACATACTTTTGCTAATAGGTTTCCTTTATTCCCATCTCAAAAAGTTGGGAGGTATGAAGGAGTAAGATGAGATATGAGCTCATTAGTGTGCTTCTGCTCTTTCACTGTCCAATCACAGTCTGGAAGCGGGGAGTTGACCAGGCTGTATTAGAGAAAGAAATGTCAAGTCACCAACCTAGGTGTGAATGGGTACCAAATAGAGTTCACTTATTGCATAGCTCCCAACTGTCCCGGATTTGGAGGGGCTGTCCCGAATTTGGAGGAACTGTCCTAAGTTTGGAGGGACTGTTCCGGATTTGGAGGGGCTGTCCTGGATTTGGAGGGACTGTCCCAGATTTGGAGGGGCTGTCCCAGATTTGGAGGGACTGTCCCAGATTTGGAGGGACTGTCCCGGATTTAGAGGGACTGTCCTGGATTTAGAGGGACTGTCCTGGATTTAGAGGGACTGTCCCGGATTTGGAGGGACTGTCCCAGATTTGTAAAAAAAGTCCCTCTGTCCCTCTTTCCTCCCCATTTGTCCCTCATTTTGGTCTGATCTATATAGTTGCATATAAATTGCACTTTTTATCTTTCAAAAAGTGTTTCCCGGTGCTAAATCAAACTTCTAAATTGCTGTACTTGTAAATTTCAAAAGCCACTATAAAGGAAGAGTAGTAGTAAGAAAAAAAGCACTTGTGGGTTTAACTTTTTTATGTATAATTCTCCTCGCAGGGGGTGTGGCCTATGCCTACATACTTTTCCTTTGTTCCCATCTCAAAAAATTGGGAGGTATGGAAGAGTAAGATGAGATATCAGCTCATTAGTGGGCTTCTGCTCTTTCACTGTCCAATCACAGTCTGGAGGCGGGGAGTTGACCAGGCTGTATTACGTAACTACAGAGAAAGAAATGTCAAGTCACCAACCTAGCTGCACTCAGTGCCAGAGCAGTGTAAAATCTCATTGCTGGATAGACAGAAATACAAATCCTTCTGCAGGTAAAACAGCTTCCATATATGTATTTCAGCCTTGTGTTCATCTGTGTGGAGATCAGCTTTAAAACCCAGGGACCAGGGCCGTTTTTTCCACAGGGCAAAAGGGGCAGCTGCCCTGGGCCCAGTCATTGTTGTGGGGCCCAATGTAGCTGCCCCTTAAGCCCGCACTGCCTGCAAAATAGGTAATAAGTGGATTTTGCAGGGCCCAAGAGAATATTTGCCCAGGGTCCAATCAATATTAAAGCCAGGGACAACCAATCACCAGCAGAGACCAGGAGGAAGTGAACTCTGCTAGGGGCGAAGAATGTGGATAGTGTGCCTATTTTATCCATAATACATTTAAAGGGCCAGTAAACCCAAAGGAAAAGGCATTTTATGTTTCACTAATACACGTGTACACATTCCGGTACTTGTGCGCGAAAATAAGGCTTTGACATTGATGTAACACTGCTTTGCAACCTACCGGTTCTATGTTTTCTGCCATTTTAGTCTAGGACAGTGATGGCGAACCTTGGTACCCCAGATGTTTTGGAACTACATTTCCCATGATGCTCAACTGCACTGCAGAGTGCATGAGCATTATGGGAAATGTAGTTCCAAAACATCTGGGATGCCAAGGTTCGCTATCACTGCTATAGTAGGTAAAAAGCTATAATTTTCCATGGCAGGTCTCCAAACTAAAGCCAGTGGGCACGGCTTGCCCTAACGTGGGCCCGCTGGGTCCATTGGACCCAGGCGGCACTTTGAGAGGGGCGGCACTTTGATGCACAAGATTTTTTTGCAGCAGTTGCGGCACGTTACGGGCAGCATTTCCCCAATCTCATAGTGCCACCTGTACGTATGAGACAGTGTGTGCGCAATGACGTCGTGTGATCGTGGTGTGCGCAATGACGTCAGACATCAGCGCATTCCATCTCACGCAGGGCAGACTGGATCTTCTAGGGTGGTGCTCGCGACAGACAGGAGTGACAGAAGGGCTGAGGACAGAAAGTGGGTGGACCGGTCCGGAGGTGAGTTATGGAAGAAGATAACAATATATAAAATATTTTCTAAATGTTATATTTATATATGATGGATGTGGGGACCTTTTGGTAAGCGGGATTTTTTTTAGGGGGGTGGGGCAGCATTTCAATCTTGGACCCAGACAGCACAATGTCTTGGGCAGGGAGAACCGGGCCAGGGGAGCAGGGGGGAAATTGCCCCCCTGGGCCGCTCTGATGCCCCGTAAAAAGGCTGCAGCATTTCTGTCACAGACATACCTAAATGATTCCTGGTGAAGAGATGTAAAATGTCCCCATTGGTGACCTACTGAGTGCAGGTTGAAGAAAAGGACAGAACGCAGGACTCCCCCCTCCCCCCCAGCATGGATGGTGTAAACTGTGTCTGAGCAGAGGCCGGTTCCATGACCCACTGGAGCCCCAACAGAGCTGTCCCAGCTCCCTCCAACGGCCCCCTGCTGGCCAGGTCAGGAACCTAATTTCGGCCTGTGAGTAGAGAGTACCTGGAGCAGAGTTTTAGCCTGGAATGGGGGTCAGGAGGAGGCCGGGAAGAGGGAAAGGGGGGGGGGGCCGAGGCGCTGCACCATGGGCCTCTGGTTTGTACTTGCCCCCTGGGCCAAAAGTTGCCAGTTAGCCCCTGGTCTTGGGCCAGTCCACCCTGTGGGCCAGATCCTGAAACTTCCACATATTTATTCTTTATGGCTAATAAAACCACTTTATTATAACCAGCATTAAGGCCCCTTTATTCTATATTCATACATATTTAAATATTTTTCCTCTCCTATAGGAACTTACATTGCTGTGAAAAGTCTGCTTAATGATTCCCAAGGTACAATTACAAAAGAGTCTGCAAAAGGGGATCAATGCTCCCCAAAAAAATGTAAGAAACAGTACACATATCCCAATGTACTGCATTCAGTATCACTATACTTCGGGTGACCCCTGTATTACAGGACCAAGACCCTATAGCTTGCTCTGCTGCTCACCTCTATTCAATGCCCTTGTACTGAAACACAATACCATCCAGTGGACCCAAATCCAAAATTTGGGAATTGTCAAACTTTTCTCACTTGTGTCCTGAAATTGTCCAAAAGTCAACGTAGTATTTTTCCATTAAGCCACTTGAATAGCCGTAGGGTTCCACAGTTATGTGCCATCCCTGTGATTGACAGGACCAATGTATGTACCACCGTCATAAAGGCCCTCTATTGTCTACGTTGCTTGTGTGGAGATCCTGAGGTCCACCAGGAGTATTTTTGGGACAAGGAACATGTGGCTTTGTTGTGTCCTCCATCTGGCAGTTCAGTGCAAGTTGAAACAGCGTTGTAAATGCTAAGCAGGACAGCCAGAAATACAATGGCAGCCGCTACGATGGAGAGGGCGCTCCAGTGGTTCAGTAGCTTGGGGTACAGCATGTGGATATAGTCAATGCACTCCTCGATTTTACTGGAAGACATCAAGAAATATTGCCTTACGCTCTGCAGGTCAACTGCTTATGGCTCTAGATCAATATCATTTCATCTAGTCATCTAGGCATTTAACAGTTTCTGACAATAACACCACCTTTAAAAAGTAAGCCCCTCCCTACCTGAACCCTAATTTAACCCGCTAAACAAGCTTTTAACCACTTAAGCCCCGGAAGATTTTACCCCCTTCCTGACCAGGGGGTATTTTGCGATTCGGCACTGCGTGACTTTAACGGAAAATTGCGCGGTCGTGCGACGCTGTACCTAAACGAATTTGACGTCTTTTTTTTCCCACAAACAGAGCTTTCTTTTGGTGGTATTTGATCACCTGTGCGATTTTTTGATCATGCGCTATAAACAAAAAAATAGCGACAATTTTGCAAAAATAACAATATTTTTCACATTTTTTTATATGAAATTCCCCCAAAAAAATGTAAAAATCAAAATTTTTTAACATTTTAGGCCAATTTGTTTTCTGTTACATATGTTTGGTAAAAAAAAAAAAAAAAATTGCAAAAAGCATATTTTGATTGGTTTGCGCAAAAGTTATTGCGTTTACTAACTAAGGGAAAGATTTTTGTCATTTTTATTGTTTTTATTTTTTAACGAGTAATGGCGGCGATCTGCGATTTTTTTTGCGGGACTGCGACATTGCGGCGGACAGATCGGACCCTTGACTGACATTTTTGACACTTTTGGGGGTACCAGTGACATTACAACAGTAATCAGTGCTATACATATGCACTGTCACTGTAAAAATGACACTGGCAGGGAAGGGGTTAACTTTATTGGAGAGGGAGGGGTTAAGTGTGTCCCTAGGGGCGTGCTTCTAACTGTGATTGGATGTGGCTGTGTGTGTAACAGCAGAGATCAACGGTCCTACATAGCAGGACCATATGATCAGTGCTTTTACACAGGGGAGAATGACAGGCGGCTTTGTTTACATTAGCCGTCTGCCTTTCTCCCTCTCCACCCGACGATCGTGAGTGACCGGCGGACATCGGGTGCGCCGGTCACACGTGCGGGCTGCTTCGGGAACGAGCGGGGTCGGGAGCGCGCCTCCGGCGGCGCGCGCTTGCCCCCTATTGGCTCCCATGCTAGTGACGTACCGGTACGTCACTTTGCCTGGGAGGGGCTGACCGCCGCCATATATAGTCGTGCGGCGGTCAGCAAGTGGTTAAAAAACAACCCCCTCCCTACCTGAACCCTAATTGAACCCGCTAAACAAGCTTTTAAAAGAGAAGAATGAGAAAGTTTTTTTTATTTTAGAATCATACTTACATCCAATCGCTCGATTCTCACATCCCCCTGAGCAGAGAGCTACTGACAGTCACCACCTCTCTGCTCTGCCCCCTCCTCGCCCACTGGAGTGCTGGGCTGCGGAGAGGCGGGGAGCGGCTGGTACAGACTCTCAGCGGTTCGCGGTTGCGAGCTAACACTGCAACTGCCACTATCTAGCATCACGGCTACGCCAATATTCCCAGAGGGGCTTTTGGTATTTATCATTATCCCCTTAGGGCAGGGATCCTCAAACTTCGGCCCTCCAGCTGTTGCGGAACTACAACTCCCATGAGGCATTGTAAAACTCTGACATTCACAGACTTGACTAGGAATGATGGGAATTATAGTTCCCGAACAACTGGAGGGCCATAGTTTAAAGACCGTGGTCCTTATTAGGGTTTATGGTTTTATACTATGTTCATGTAATTACTCATGACCCTCTTTTCCTTCCCTTTTTAAAAACAACTGTATGTCCTTGTTGTATTAATACAATTTGATATTCCATTATACATGTGCATACAAAGTCCATATGTTCACACACAGTTCCAACTCTTCTGGGAAGGCTGTCCACAAGGCTTAGGAGTGTGTCATTGGGAATGGTGACCATTTTTTCAGAAGCGCATTTGTGAGGTCAGGTGCTAATGTTGGACGAGAAGGCCTGGCTCGCAGTCTCCGCTATAATTCATCCCAAAGGTGTTTTATCGGGTTGAGGTCAGGACTCTGTGCAGGCCAGTCAAGTTCCTCCACCCCAAACTCACTCATCCATGTCCTAAAGTCCTTGCTTTGTGCACTGGTCCAAATCATTTGGTGGAGGGGGGATTATGGTGTGGGGTTGTTTTTCAAGGGTTGGGCTTGGCCCCTTAGCTCCAGTGAAGGGAACTCTTAAGGTGTCAGCATACCAAGACATATTAGAAAATTTCCTGCTCCCAACTTTGTAGGAACAGTTTGGGGATGGCCCCTTCCTGTTCCAACATAACTGCACACCAGTGCACAAAGCAAGGTCCATAAAGACATGGATGAGCAAGTTTGGGGTGGAGGAAGTTGACTGACCTGCACAGAGTCCTGACCTCAACCCGATAGAACACCTTTGGGGTGAATTAGAGCGGAGACTGCGAGCCAGGCCTTTGTCCAACAACAGTACCTGACCTCACAAATGCACTTCTGGAAGAATGGTCAAACATTCCCATAGACACACTCCTAAACCTTGTGGACAGCCTTCCCAGAAGAGTTGAAGCTGTTATAGCTGCAAAGGGTGGGCCAACTCAATATTGAACCCTACGGACTAAGACTGGGAAGCCATTAAAGTTCATGTGCGTGTAACGGGCAGGCATGCCAATATTTTGGTAATATAGTGTAGCAAAGTATATCATATTTACTTGTTTTAACAACAACTTTATTTTACATTTACATTACAGTTACTTCCTGGTTTCCAGGCCTAGGCAAATGATGCCATGCATCCCAGGAGTCTTTGGGGGGGGGGGGGGGTTCTCAGCTAAGCAAACCCTCCTGCCTGAATACCTGAGCTAGCGGCAAATAGATTCCAGGAAGTAAATGCTACATGAATCATCTGCCCTTACTCAAGATGGCCATGGCCAGAAATGCTAGGGGGTGTTTTTCAAAGCAATTTCTCAATACAAAGCATTGATGGATGGGGGAGTTTGTATTGAATATTAAAAATTAAGGAAATAGCATTTTTGGTTTGGGTTGCTCTAATGCAATGTAGTTCCCCTTTTACTCAATCCCAAGGCTAAGCCCTGTAACATACCCTAAATACTAAATATGCCCTTTATGTGACATCCTTGGGACCTTGCGCATTCGGGAGCATTCAAATAAAAAAAGATTGGTTTTCATGCCAAATGATCATCAATCAACCCTATTTCAATATTAATTTTCTGTAGTAAATCAGTCTAAAGCCTCGTACACACGCGTCGAAAATTGGCAGGGAATTTTCGTCCGACGACCGATCTGCCAATTTTCGGCTTGTTAGTATGATGCTTCCAACAACCGACTCCGACTTTTCGGCCAAAAAAAATCTGGTGTGCAGGCTATAAAATTTTTGTCCGCTGTCAAAACACGTCCGATTTTCGTGCAGTCAGTATAGATTTCGACAGGGAAAAATCTTATGAGCAAGTCTGGGCATGCTCAGAGAAGAAAGAACACAATGAAAGCAAACCAACACATGACATCACTTCTGAAGTAGAATTTTGTCAGGCGAGAAAATTCGTGTGCAGTCTAGGCACATTCCAACCAACAAAACACCACTCTGGACAAAAGACGGACAATCGGTCGGCCGATAATCGTTGCGTGTGTACTAGGCTTAAGACTAGAGAATAATGAAACCTAGGCTGAAGGCCACATCTTTCCTGACCAGTATTTATCCTTGTGCCCCGTGGTCTCACCTGCTCTTCAGCTTTGTGAATTCTTCCTTCTCTTCCTCCTCATACTCAGTTGGACTTTCATTCACCTTCTCCTCTTCCTCCTCCTTAAATTCCTGAAGACCCTGAACCTTCTTCAGACCTTCTTGAAACCTTAGAGGAAGAACATTGTTACCAAAGCGCCATCATTACAGGGTAGGGTAAGCTGCATCCTATTAGTCGGTGAGGAACCTCAAGTACAGACACATCTCTACCAATGATATTAGATAAATATTCAGAATGGAACCTAGGATGTTATTCATAGAAAACAAAGAGGTCTGTTCCGAAAGTAAAACAAAAGTGGGCATAACGTTTTCATTAACTTACATAGGTCATTCAATTTTCACATTGATGAACTCTTCCTCTATAGTAACTCCTCTTTTTTTTCATTGTAAGTAAATGATGGATTCCAAGCAGAAGCAATGTGTTGTCAATCATTAACCATAACCACTTAAGCCCCAGGCCTATTTCGGAAACTTTTTGTTTACAAGTTAAAATCAGTATTTTTTCCTAGAAAACTACTTAGAACCCCCAAACATTATATATATATATATATATATATATATATATATATATATATATATATATATATATATATATATATATATATATTTTTTTTTTTTTGCAAAGACTCTGGAGAATAAAATGTCGGTCATTGCAATATTTTTTGTCACGCGGTATTTGCACAGCGGTCTTTAAAACGCCATTTTGTTGGAAAAATTACGAAAAATCACATTTCACTGCATTTAAAAAATACTAAACAGTAAAGTTAGCCCATTTTTTTTGTATATTGTGAAAGATGATGTCACGCCGAGTAAATAGATACCCAACATGTTACGGTTTAAAATTGCGCACACCCATGGAATGGCGACAAACTACGGTCAATAGAAATCTCAATAGGCGACGCTTTAACATTTTTTAACGGTTACCAGTTTAGAGTTAGAGTGTAGCTCTTTTTTTTTCAATTATTGCTCACGTTCTGGTGATCGCGGCGATACCTCACATGTGTGGTTTGAACAGCGTTTTCATTTGCGGCTTGACTTCCATATACGTTTTCTTTCGTGCGCGAGCTAACGGCGACGGGGGCTGCTAAAATATATATATTTTTTTCCTATTTATTTTATTTTTTTTTAACTTTATTACTGTTTTTTTTTTTTAAAAATCTGATCACTTTTATTGCTGTCACAAGCAATGTAAACATCCCTTGTGACACCAATATGTAGTGACAGGTACTCTTTATGGAGGGATCGAGGGTCTAAAAGACCCCAAACCCCCCCACTACACTTTCATGTATGCAAAAGGCTGAAAACGGCATTTTTGCATACAGCCGTTTTTTAAATCTGCCGCCTTTTGCAGCAGAATAACCCGAGAGTGACGTCATGGACGCCGCCTCCGGGTTACGTCATCGGAGACCCGATCTAAGCCGCTTCCGGCTTAGATCAGGACTCCATCCAGCTGGCGGACGCGCCGGCTGGGTCTCCCGGTAAGACGAGAGGCCCGGGCAAAGTCACGGAAGCGACGGGAGGGGGGGAACGCCCCCTCCCGCTCACCTGGGTAACGATCGAGCGGCTCCCGAGCATCGGTCGTTACCGACGAAAAGCCGACCGTTGGCTCTAAACCACGGTACCGGGATGGTGCCTCTAGCTAGAGGCATCATCCCGGTATAACCCCGCAAAATCTGCCGACGTAAATATACGTCACTTTGCGGTAAGTGGTTAAGTTCTCCAACGTCCACATAAGGCTACTGAATGTTTACGGATATGACACCATTGACAAGAGCAATGTGCTGATGGATGAAGAAGTTTAAAGAATTGGAACCGGCAATGAAGACAAACCATTCAGTGGGAGATCATCAACCACTGACACAAATCGCCAGCGAGTGGAACACAACGATGGTACGTTGCTTCTGCCTGGAATCCATTATTATTATCCAGCTATGAAAAGTAAGAAGCGTTACTATAGAGCAGCCTTTCTCAACCTTTACAATGCAGAGGAACCCTTGAAATACATTTCTGGTCTCGGGGGACAGGGCCGGCCTTTGGGGTGTGCGAGCTGTGCGGCCGCACAGGGCGCCATGGGCAACAGGGGCGCCGTGCGGTCATCACAGCTCGCAGATGATCAGGGCGCACAGCGGGAGGTAAGCGTCGATCGCTTCCTGGAGGTTCAGTGTGGGGGTCTCTGATGTAAGGGGGGCTCTATGTGGGGGGGTCTCTGATGTAAGGGGGGCTCTATGTGGGGGGGTCTCTGATGTAAGGGGTGCTCTGTGTGGGGGTCTCTGATGTAAGGGGGGGGCTCTGTGGGGGTCTCTAATGTAAGGGGGTCTTTGATGTAAGGGGGGGGCTCTGTGGGGATCTCTAATGTAAAGGGGTATTTGATGTAAGGGGGGCTCTGTGAGGGGTCTCTAATGTAAGGGGGGCTAAGTTATTAGTGATCATAAAAAAGAAAAGTCAAATAAAGTGCAAAAAAGTGCAAGAAAATGTGCGGGGGGGGGGGGGGGGTCACGCGCGTGGTGGGGGCGCCACAGGATTAGCTCGCACAGGGCGCCTGAACACCTAAGGCCGGCCCTGTCGGGGGAACCCCTGCTAAAAATAAAAAATCTACAACTCACGACACATTAGTGTGACAGTCAGTGGGAAGAATGCTCCTGACTCTTGTCATCATTGGGAAGAATTACCCCCTTACAGATAGCTAAAAGGAATAATGGTGTCACTGGAAACTTATCGGAGAGGCAGAAATTGCCCATTCCTCAAGGAACTCCTAACAACCTCAGGAGGAACCCTAGGGTTCCATGAAACCCTGGTTGAGAAACCCTGCTAAAGAGTTTGTGAATGAACAGGAAGCTCTGTGCAGATTTATTCCTGTTTATTGATTCTGTTCAGCTGAGGACGCAGAGATGGAGATTGAGTTTCCTCAATCTTCTTTTCTCTATTTCAAAGGTGAAACATCAGAGGTCTGTTTGGACCCCTGATATACAGTCAGGTCCATAAATATTGGGACATCGACACAATTCTAATCTTTTTGGCTCTATACAACACCACAATGGATTTTATATGAAAAACAAAAAAACAATAAAAAACTTTCAGCTTTAATTTGAGGGTATTTACATCCAAATCAGGTGAACGGTGTAGGAATTACAACAGTTTGTATATGTGCCTCCCACTTTTTAAGGGACCAAAAGTAATGGGACAATTGGCTGCTCAGCTGTTCCATGGCCAGGTGTGTGTTATTCCCTCATTATCCCATTTACAAGGAGCAGATAAAAGGTCCAGAGTTCATTTCAAGTGTGCTATTTGCATTTGGAATCTTTTGCTGTCAACTCTCAATATGAGATCCAAAGAGCTGTCACTATCAGTGAAGCAAGCCATCATTAGGCTGAAAAAACAAAACAAACCCATCAGAGAGATAGCAAAAACATTAGGTGTGGCCAAATCAACTGTTTGGAACATCGTTAAAAAGAAAGAACGCACCGGTGAGCTCAGCAACATCAAAAGACCCAGAAGACCACGGAAAACAACTGTGGTGGATGACAGAAGAATTCTTTCCCTGGTGAAGAAAAAGTTGGCCAGATCAAGATCACTCTCCAGGAGGTAGGTGTATGTGTGTCAAAGTCAACAATCAAGAGAAGACTTCACCAGAGAGAATACAGAGGGATCACCACAAGATGTAAACCATTGGTGAGCCTCAAAAACATGCTCATATTCAACCGAATGCTTCAGTACCTTACAGTGCATGGACAATGACCCGAAGCATACTGTGAAAGCAACCAAAGAGTTTTTTAAGGGTAAGTCAATCACCTGACCTAAATCCGATTGAGCATGCATTTCACTTGCTGAACACAAAACTGAAGGGAAAATGCCCCAAGAACAAGCAGGAACTGAAGACAGTTGCAGTAGAGGCCTGGCAGAGCATCACCAGGGATGAAACCCAGCGTCTGGTGATGTCTATGCGTTCCAGACTTCAGGCTGTAATTGACTGCAAAGGATTTGCAACCAAGTATTAAAAAGTGAAAGTTTGATTTATGATTGTTAATCTGTCCCATTACTTTTGGTACCTTAAAAAGTGGGAGGCACATATACAAACTGTTGCAATTCCTACACCGTTCACCTGATTGGATGTAAATACCCTCATTAAAGCTGAAAGTCTGCAGTTAAAGCACATCTTGTTTGTTTCATTTCAAATCCATTGTGGTGGTGTATAGAGCCAAAAAGATTAGAATTGTGTCGATGTCCCAATATTTATGGACCTGACTGTATCACCAAAGCCCCCTACCAGGGCTCCTAAAGAATTGGTAAAAATAAAAAAATACAATTTTAAGAAAAATAATAAAATGGTAAAAAAACAAACAAAAATAACAAAATTAAACAACGATTACTGACACCAGTGGCAGAACTATTAGGGTTGCAAAGGTCACACCATCGTGGGCCCGCTGGAGAACATGTGAAAGGATCCTGCTGAGGGATCAAAATAAAGGGCCCTACGACAGGAGTATAGGGCCCTGGGATCAGTGGAAAGGGCCCCTAGTTAGGGGTCAGTGGGCCCTTCATGGTTTCTTGCACGGGGGCCCTGAAGGTTCTATTTTCGCCTCTGTCTGTATGATTAGGATAGACATAATTATTAGTAACAAAGCTGTTAACCCGACTTATAATGGTTGTTAAGCCACTATGTTATGTTTACACCATCCCCTCTGTTAGATTACACTCTGTATCCTAGTGCCTTTTCTTTATTAAAAAAAAAAAAGCCAGTTTCTACCTGTTTTCACAGCGCCTATCGGTGATCACATGACTCTCGAGTACTAGAAAAGGAATCTGCTTCCGATACCTGATTAGTGACATCACCTACCCTTTGTTATAAGCATCTTCTTCAATCTTTGCCTTTATCTCAGCGCTGATCTCCTCGGAAGAGTTCACTATCAGCGATGGCGTTCGGACCTCACATCCTTCCATCTCCACGCCAGACTTTGCACTGGACCAACAGATTAAGACACTAATTAGCTATAATATACCAAATTAACAGCGCCACAGAAGGGGGTGTTGAAAGTGTTCTACTAGACCGCTGCTGCTCCAATTATTGATAAATCAATTATCGAGTGAGTAGTTTATTAAAGTGTAAACCCATATCCTCTACCTGCGCACGCTGGATTTAATCTGAACAATCAATAAATCACTGTGAATTTTGAAACTTAATTAAACAAGTGAAGCAGCTGTTTTTAAGCCATATTAGGCCAAAATAGTGAAAGGAGAATACTGCTATTAATAATAAACCGCGCTCTCAAACTGAAAAAAAAACTAAATAAAATAAAGTAAAATGTAATAAATGTAATAAATGTGTAAATAAATATAAAGAAAGGAATTGTCCATCAACACCAAAGTGCTCCAATAGTGATGACGTGATCATAAATGATTCTCCGACTCCTCCAAAGAAACCGCGAGTTGTGATAGGTGTTTTCTTCCACCACCAGCAGATAAAATGCCTGCTCACCAGAAGTAGAATCAAAAAACTAAAAATGCATATCCAATCCATAAGAGGTGTCCCTCATACCAATAGATGCTCCCCACTAGCAATACCACTCCAGTTGGATTCCAAGATGTTGCAAATAAAATGTAGGGAAGAACAAGAAGCCCTTCATAGTGTATGATTCTAAATGTTTTTTTGCTTTCGAATATTAATAAAAAAACACACAGGAAAACCGATATACAGGAGCTTTTCTATATAGCAGGGAAGCCATTCCACGTTCCACCTGAGTTCCAGACTAGTGGAAAAATGTTTGGAACACTACATCATGAAGGGCTTCTTGTTCTTCCCTACATTTTATGTTCAACATCTTGGAATCCAACTGGAGTAGTATTGCTAGTGGGTCTCTAACATCCACCAGCTCCATGATGTCCTCATGGAGGAGTGGAAGAGGACTCAAGTGGCAACCTGTTACAGTTCATTGAGGGAACCATGCATGCCAACATGTACTGTGACATACTGAAGCAGAGCATGGTCCCCTCCCTTCAGAGACTGGGCTGCAGGGCAGTATTCCAACATGATAACCAGGGCCGGATTAAGAGCATCATGGGCTTGGTGCTGAGGATTTTGAAGGGCCTTAAGGGCCGTGCCTTGGCATGCACCCAGAGGAGGAAGGGTGCAGCCATGCATGCCTAATTCAACATGGGATGCTGTCTCTGAAGCCCATAAACACATCCATGCATCGGCAACTGTCCCTCCTTGTCCGGCCTTCGTGCTGTGTGGGGAGGTTCTGAGGGTGCTGCCTGGGGAAGCGAGCATAGAAGCCAGACTTCTGTGTTTACAAGTGACAGAAGAGCGGTAACAGTGAATATGGCCAACCCGGGGCCTATATTAAGGTAGGGGCCTGGAGCTGCAGCTCCAATAGCCCCTATGTTAATCTGGCCCTGATGATAACGACCCCAACCACACCTCTAAGACAACCACTGCCTTGCTAAAGAAGCTGAGGAAAAAGGTGATTGACTGGCCAAGCATGTCTCCAGACCTAAACCCTATTGACCATCTGTGAAGCATCCTCAAACGGAAGGTGGAGGAGCGCAAGGTCTCTAACATCCACCAGCTCCGTGATGTCATCATGGAGGAGTGGAAGAGGACTCCAGTGACAACCTGTGAAGCTCTGGTGAACTCCATGCAGTGCTGGAAAATAATGGCGGCCACACAAAATATTGACACTTTGGGCCCAATTTGGACACTTTCACTTAGGGGTGTACTCACTTTTATTGCCAGCGGTTTAGACATTAATGGCTGTGTGTTGAGTTATTTTGAGGGGACAGCAAATTTACACTGTAAGGCTCGGTTCACACTGGGGCGGCACGACTCTGTACTACTTCAGGGGCGACTTGTGCATTCCCATGCACCACGACTTCGGAGCGACTTGCATGGACTTCACATAATGGAAGTCTATGCAAGTCGCTCCGAGGTCGTCTTGAAGTAGTACAGGACCCTTTTTCTAAGTCGGAGCGACTTGTGTCGCTCCTATTAGAACGGGTCCTGTAGCAGTCAATGGACCGCGAAGGAGCGCGACTTGTCAGGCTGACAAGTCGCCTGACAAGTCGCGCTAGTGTGAATCGAGTCTTATACAAGCTGTACACTCACTACTTTACAATGTAGCAAAGTGTCATTTCTTCAGTGTTGTCATAAGAAAAGATAAAATAAAATATTTATAAAAATGTGAGGGGTGTACTCATTTTGGTGAGATACTGTATATATATATATATATATATATATATATATATATATATATATTTTTTTTTTTTTTTTTTTTCCAATGATGCAGTGATTCTATGTAATGTGTATGTATTGTTCTTGAACTCATAGTGAGGGAACTGGAGTAAACTGCTCTGATAATAACATTTGCTGTTGCGGTTTGTCTATTTAAAGCCATAAAGCCTCATAATAAGTGAATGGCAGCAGTCAACGCCCAGCCCTTGAAAGACGTCCGTCCGTTTGACCCCTTCCTCTAAGATTTACAGCAATCAGAAGGCTTATCTCGCCCTCGGCAGTTCTATCGATTGTGTCATGTCAGCAAGTCTATTTCTTTGGTCAAGCAACAATTTCCTGCCCCGATATCCGAGGGTGACCCGCCGCATACGTGGGAGGGCTGGGTGGGTCCTCCTTATTTCCAGAGTGCCTGGCATCCTGTGTTCCCAGTGGAAACAACCATTAGAATATGCTTTCCCTGCAGGGTGTGTCTTCTCTCCAATGGAGAACTTTCATCTAAACTTTGGAAAGTGACAGCGAGGAACGCCATCCTGCCATGAAGGGTACCACGCTGGCTACAATCAGCCCATTATCTCTTTTCATGGAAAACCAATGCTATATTTACAGCTAATCGCCCCAGGCTACTATGCATTACTTCACGGGAAAGTATTTATCAGAAGGATGCAGACAAAGAATTTTGAATTGCTTGAAATCACACCAAGGAGTAATGTTTAAAGCTGAATTCCAGGCAGATATAAAAGATATATTCATTAGGGCGTGATTATATATATATATATATTTTTTTTTAACCACTTTAGCTCCAGAAGGTTTTACCCCCTTAATGACCAGGCCATTTTTTGCGGCACTACATTACTTTAACCACTTAAGCCCCGGAAGATTTTACCCCCTTCCTGACCAGGGGGTTTTTTGCGATTTTTTACTGCGTGAATTTAACGGACAATTGCGCGGTCGTGCGACGCTGTACCTAAACGAATTTGACGTCCTTTTTTTTCCACAAACAGAGCTTTCTTTTGGTGGTATTTGATCACCTGTGCGATTTTTTGATCATGCGCTATAAACAAAAAAAAGAGCGTCAATTTTGCAAAAATAACAATATTTTTCAAATTTTTTTATATGAAATTGCCCCCCAAAAAAATGTAAAAATCAAAATTTTTTAACATTTTCGGCCAATTTGTTTTATGCTACATATGTTTGGTAAAAAAAAAAAAAAAAGCAAAAAGCGTATTTTGATTGGTTTGCGCAAAAGTTATCGCGTTTACTAACGAAGGGAAAGATTTTTGTCATTTTTGGTGTTTTTTTTTTAACGAGTAATGGCGGCGATCTGCGTTTTTTTTTGCGGAACTGCGACATTGTGAAGGACAGATCGGACTCTTGACTGACATTTTTGACACTTTTGGGGTTACCAGTGACATTACTGCAGTAATCAGTGCTATAAATATGCACTGTTACTGTAAAATTACACTGGCAGGGAAGGGGTTAACTGTATTGGAGAGGGAGGGGTTAAGTGTGTCCTAGGGGGCGTGCTTCTAACTGTGATGGGACATGGCTACTAGTGTAAAAACAGAGATCAACGGTCCTACATAGTAGAACCGTCTGATCTCCATTTTTACACAGGGGAGAATGACAGGCGGCTTTGTTTACATTAGCCGCCTGCCTTTGTCCCTCTCTACCGACGATCGCAGAGTGACCGGCGGACATCGGGTCCGCCGGTCACATGCACTGACTCCTTAGTGAAAGAGCCGGCGCGGGCGCGCGCTCAGCGCGCGCGCACTCGCCCGCTATTGGCTCACAAGCCGGTGACAGGCTAGTGACGTATATATACATCACTTTGCCTGGCCGGGGCTGACCGCTGCAGTATATCTACTTGCGGCGGTCGGCAAGTGGTTAACTGACAATTGCGCAGTCGTGAAACGCTGTACCCAAACACAATGTACTTTTTTCCCACAAATAGAGTTTTCTTATGGTGGTATTTGATCACCTGTGCGGTTTTTAGATTTTGAGCTATCAACAAAAAAAAAAAACTCTATATTTTCTACTTTCTGCTATAAAACATTCCCAATAAAAAAATGTAAAAAAATAAATTTTTTTTTATCAGTTTAGGCCAATTTGTATTCTGATACATTTTTTTGATTTAAAAAAAAAATCCCAAAAAGCGTATTTTAACTGGTTTGCGCAAAAATTTATCGTGTTTACAAACTATGGGATAGATTTTTTTACATATTTTATTGTGATGCACTTCTTCATATCTTCCAGCCAGGGGCTGACTAGGAACTTCTGGCCCAGGGGGCAAGTTCAAACCAGAGGCCCATGGTGCAGCGATTCGACCCTCCTCCCACTCTGACCCCCATTCCAGGCTGAAGCTCCGTTTCAAGTACTCTCTACTCACCGGCTGAATCCGGGTTCCCGACCTGGCCAGCAAGGGGCTGTTGGGGGAGCTGAGACAGCTCGGTTGGGACTGGAGGAAAGTCTCCAGTGGGGCATGGAACCAGCTTCTGCTCAGACACAGTTTACATCATCCATGCTGGGTGGAGGCCTGCACTCTGTCCTTGTCTTCAACCCTCACTCAGTAGGTCAGCAGCAGGGTTTTTTTTACCTCTCTTCACCAGAAAACTTTATGCATGTCTGTGGCAGAAGTGGTGCAGCCTTTTTACAGAGCATCAGAGCGGCCCAGGGGGCAATTGCTCTCCTGCCCCCTGGCCCAGTCCTCCCCTGCTTCCAGCATCCGCTTACTTTGCAGCTCTCAGCATTCTGCCAAATGACACCTCAGAGGAAGCTGGGGCTGGAAGACTTTCCATTGCCGGACACGGATCCCAGATAGCAAGGATAGCTTGCCACAAATTTGCAGCAGCGTTGGATTGTAAGTCTGGTAACTTGCTGCACATTTTCGCTGGCAAGCTGTACACTTGCAGAGCACTTGAAGCACAAGTTCTAATTGATACTTTTCCAATTTGTAGCAAATTTGCGTGGCAAGTCTCTCGCAAGAGCAAAGTTGCAGTGGTGAGTCTACAGCAAGAGCTCTGCACGTCTACAGCTGTGGCCAAATGTTTTGAGGCTCCAGATGACGTCGTAGTGACGAAACGTGTAGGGCGTGGCTTAGTACGTCAGTACGTCACTTCCGGTAGCGGTGGTTCAGACCGGTGGAACGCGGAAGCAACACAGTTCGGCGGACCCTGCACGCTGAAAGTGAACTCCCTAACTGTGAGTGGATGCGGTACTTGATTTAACCACTTAAGCCCCAGCCCTATTTCGGACACTTTTTGTTTACAAGTTAAAACCAGTATTTTTTCCTAGAAAACTACTTAGAACCCCCAAACATTATATATATTTTTTTCGCAAAGACTCTGGAGAATAAAATTTCGGTCATTGCAAAATTTTTTGTCACGCGGTATTTGCGCAGCGGTCTTTAAAACACCATTTTTTTGGAAAAATTTGAAAAATCACATTTCAGTAAAGTAAAGTTAGCCCATTTTTTTTATATATTGTGAAAGATGATGTCACGCCGAGTAAATAGATACCCAACATGTTACGGTTTAAAATTGCGCCCCCCCCCCGTGGGATGGCGACAAACTACGGTCAATAGAGATCTCAATCTGTGACGCTTTAAATGTATTTAACGGTTACCAGTTTAGAGGTAGAGTGTAGCTCTTTTTTTTAAATTATTGCCCACGCTCTGGCGATCGTGGCGATACCTCACATGTGTGGTTTGAACAGCGATTTCATTCGCGGCTCGACTTGCGTATACGTTTTTTTTTGTGCGTGAGCTAACGGTGACGGGGGCAGCTAATTTTTTTTTTTTCCTATTTATTTTTTATTTTTTTTAAACTTTTTTACGGGTTTTTTTTAAAAAAAAAATCTGATCACTTTTATTGCTGTCACAAGCAACGTAAACATCCCTTGTGACACCAATATGTAGTGACAGGTACACTTTATGGAGGGATCGAGGGTCTAAAAGACCCCAAACCCCTCTACTACACTTCCCTGTATGCAAAACGCCGAAAACGGCATTTTTGCATACAGCCGTTTTTCAAATCTGCGGCCTTTTGCAGCACAGTAACCCGGAAGTGACGTCATGGACGCCGCCTCCAGGTTACGTCATCGGAGACCCGATCAATGCCGTTTCCGGCATTCATCGGGACTCCATCCAGCCGGTGGACGGGAGCCCCGAGCAAAGCCATGGAAGGCGGCGGGAGGGGGGGGGGACGTCCCCTCCCGGCCCCCCGGGTAACGATCGAGCGGCTCCCGAGCCGCATCGGTTGTTACCGACGGAAAGCCGACCGTTGGCTTCAGACCACGGTACCGGGATGATGCCTCTAACCAGAGGCATCATCCCGGTATAACCCCGCAAAGTGTACCGACGTACCGGTACGTTAGTATGCGGTAAGTGGTTAAACTTTAACACTATATACTACGCAATGGAGGCTAATTTGTGTTGCAGCACCTGAGGGGAACCGAGTTACCTGTCAAAAGTGTGCAGTAAGCATTTCTTTGCACCTAGTGGAGATCCACAGGTCTAACATTATACGGCATATAACTGAGCACTTGGTGCATTGGCACATAGCACTAAGCACTTTTCATATGTAAGTGGTGACACCATATGGTTTTATCATGCACCTTTTATGATTCAATGGATGATATTTTACCATTTTTTTCAGTTTTATGCTCATCAAAACGCACAGTGTACACATTTTTATTAACATTGTGGTGCCCCGACATCAACAACCCTGCATTTTTTCACTTATACACTACCTCAGAGGTAGGTTGGCGGCAGCTTACACCACCAGTCTAAATAGTTCAATTAATGTACTAAGGCTCCATAGCGCTGGTATAAATCCCACCCCCCTAAATGTTTTGAGAATGACGCAAATATTAATTTTCACAAAGTCTGCTGTTTCAGTGTTTTTAGATCATTTTGTCAGATGTTACTATGATATACTGAAAAGTGTCAAAGGCGCTTTTATTGACAATTACATTAAGTTTATGCAAAGAGTCAATATTTGCAGTTGTCCTTTCTTTTCAAGAACACTGTGATTCATCCTGGCATGCTGTCAATCAACTTCTGGACCACATCCTGACTGATGGCCGCCCATTCTTCCATAATCATCCCAATGGGATTAAGGTCTGGGGAGTTTCCTGGCCATGGACCCAAAATGTTGATGTTTTGTTCCCCAAGCCACTTAGTTATCACATTTTCCTTATGGCAAGGTGCTCCATCATGCTGAAAAAGGCATTGCTCCTCATCAAACTGTTCTTGGATGGTTGGGATAAGTTGCTCTCGGAGGATGTTTAACCACTTGCCGACCAGTCACATTGACTGTACTGCGGCAAAGTGGTTCGTTATCGTCCAGCGACGTAGACCTACATCGCTGGACTCCTCCCCCTGTAGGCGCGCTCCCGCTGTTTTCAGTCACAGCGGGAGTCGGGCCAGGGGAGGAGCGGCGGTGATCGCCGCTGCTCTTCCCCGATCGTCGGGGAATCGAGTTTGGAGATCCGCCCGCTTGTGTAAACAGAGCGGGTGGATCTCCCAAGTGACAAGGAGTGATAGATTGCAGTGTTCAGCATAGCTGAACCTGAGATCTGTCCCTGTGTCACTTAGTCACCTCCCCCCACACATGTCAGTAAGCACCAGGCATACATTAACCCCTCCCTCTCCAATAAAATGAACCCCTTCCCTGCCAGTGTCATTTTTACAGTAACAGTGCATATATATAGCACTGATTACTGTAGTAATGTCACTGGTACCCCCAAAAGTGTCAAAAATGTCAGTCAAGGGTCCGATCTGTCCGCCGCAATGTCGCAGTCCCTCAAAAAAAATCGCAGATCACCGCCATTACTCGTTAAAAAAAGAACCCACCAAAAATGACAGAAATCTTTCCCTTAGTTAGTAAACGCAATAACTTGTGCGCAAACCAATCAAAATACGCTTATTGTGATTTTTTTTTTACCAAACATAGGTAGCAGAAAACAAATTGGCCAAAAATTTTAAAAAACTTAGATTTTTACATTTTTTTGGGGGGGGAATTTCAAATAAAAAAATGTTAAAAATATTGTTATTTTTTCAAAATAAACGCTATTTTTTTGTTTATAGCGCAAAAAGTAAAAATCGTACAGGTGATCAAATACCACCAAAAGAAAGCTCTGTTTGTGGGGAAAAAAGGACGTAAATTTTGTTTGGGTACGGCGTCGCACGACCGCGCAATTGTCAGTTAAATTCGCACCGCGCCGAATCGCAAAAAGTGGCCTGGACGTAAGACAGCAAAATCCTCCGGAGGTAAAGTGGTTAAAGACCATTCTATATTCATGGCTGTGTTCTTAGGCTAAATTGTGAGTGAGCCCTCTCTCTTGGCTGAGAAGCAACCCCACGCATGGTCTCAGGATGCTTTACTGTTGGCATGACACAGGATTGATGGTAGCGCTCATCTTTTCTTCTCCGGTCAAGGTTTTTTCTGGATACCTCATATAATTCGAAAGGGGATTCATCAGAGAAAATGACTTTACTCCAGTCCTCAGCAGTCCAATCCCTGTACCTTTTGCAGAATATCAGTCTGTTTTTCTTAAGGAGAAGTGGCTTCTTTGGTGCCCTCCTTGACGCCAGGCCATCCTCCAAAAATCTTCGCCTCACTGTGCATGCAGATCCACTCACACTTGTCTGCTGCCATTCCTGAGCAAGCTCTACACTGGTGGTGCCCCAATCCTGCAGCTGAATCAACTGTAGGAGACGGTCCTGGCGCTTCCTGGACTTTCTTGGCCATTGATCTGGAGTCATGCAATGTGGACTTGCTGCAATTGTGCAATAAACTTGTGAAGCCTGGCAAGTCTTGCAATAGTCTTGCAAGTCGTTTTTAAACTTGCAGCACAATTACTTGCTATCTGGGATGTTGCAGGTCTCAACAAGGAGCAGCCATTTATTGCCCTACATGTGTCAGTTGATCAATATCTGAATGGTTGAGTATTTTTTATACTCACTTGGTGTCACATCGCTCACCGTTTCTTACTTTGTTCACTTTCACCATGTTAGCAGCAATATGGTATTTTAACCATATATATTTCAACATACTTTGTATACAACTACTACATATAATTTCCATTTATACTTTAATAGATATCTCCTTCTTGCTGCTACATGTATTATGTCTACTTCACTCATCCCAGCCCACACTCCTCATCTGTGTGGTGTGTTCAGCCTGGTTTGCCTGCCAAGTGTGCCCTCAGCTCCCGTGGGAGACATCTGGGGCCTCCCCTCGTTTCCAGTATCATTTACCACCATATGACAGTGTAAGTGTTGGGTATTTGAGGCCATTGCCTCTCTTCCCCTCCCCAGTCTTCATGTAATATCAATTGCTTCTTCCTGATATACATTTACATATATATTTTTTAGATCTAACACCAACTCCTGATGAAGTGGCATACTCAGTCGACGAAACGCGTCGAGTCTATAATGTTACGACTATTATATATATATACTTTACTACTGTGAACAATTGTACTCTTTTAATGTTGCAATATTGTATATTTCCTGGATATTTGTCACTTGGTTGTCATGAACACTGGATCTGTTTTCATTTCATGTATGTTACAACCATTTCATGTATGACCCTTTATGCATGGTTTTTTACATGTATGTACTTTTGAATAAATTTGACATTTTTTCCTGCAAGCCGTGTCGTGTCTCTCACTCAAAGTCCCAACCCTCTTTTTATGTACATTGAATCGGGATGGAGACGCACGGCATATCCCTGCGTGCGTCTCATTCAAAGTCCCAAACCTTCCCCATGCCTCAGTATTCCACAAAGGGCCACCAGCCCAACATAGTATTGGTTTATAGGACAAATGCCCCCCGGCCCAGTCCTCCCCTGCCATGTATACATCTACACTGAGATGAAATGAAGAACTTACTTTTCTGACAGAGGAGAAAGAGTGGGGGTGGTGGGTAGACTGTTCCTGCTGTTGGGTGATTCTGCCTAGACGGAACAGAGAATGGTAAGTATATCAGAATATGCATTCAATAAAGATAATTGTATCAGGTGTCACAGATATCACACACAGCCAACTGAATTTGGGGAGCACTTACTAGAGAAGACAGTGCGGAGATAGGGGATGAGTTTGGGGACTGTCCAGACATGTTCAGCAAGTTAAATTTCGGGACTACGGCGACACTCACTCGTCTTCGCGGCATATTCTGGAGGGAAGAAGTAAACAGCATTGTGAATAAAGAATTGTGATACTTTATTCTGTACTTAATTTTGAACTCTTTCCATGCGGTGGTAAAAGCCGACAACTTTTCGTAAAAATGTTCTCTTCTCCTGTTCAGGAAATCTTTCCATCAATGCTCCCCCATGCCAGGGTATGCATGAAATACAATATATTCCCTTTTCAATCATAATTTAGATATTTGTGTAAATGTAGAAGATGTCAGTTGATGTAAATAAATGGGACAAGTTGTCATTAGGATGAGTATAGGACAAGTTGTCAACTTGTCATTAGGATGAGTATGGCTTCCTATAAGTCTTGGGCACTCCAACATGAGATTTCCCTGCCATGTTTCCCAGTTCTTGTCCACCTGATTGTTCTTGACCACTTTTGTGTGTTCCAGTTCTTCCTGTTGCCTAAATATAATATTACACAACAGAGGTGTAACTAGAACCTTCAGGGCCCGATGCAAGAAACCATGAAGGGCCCCCCGGACCCCTGGACGGGGCCCTTCCCTTCAAGCCTGGGGCTCTTCCCACTGATCCTGGGGCCCTTTACTCTCATTGCAGGGCCCTTTATTACGGTCCCGCAGCGGGAACCTTTCACAAGTTCTGCAGTGGGCCCCCTTCCTGCCATCTTGGGGACTCCCCACCACAATGCCAGGGCCCGGTTGCAAGTGTGACCTTTGCGATCCTGGAAGTTCATCCACTGGTGTCAGTAGTTCTCATTTTTTGGCATTTTAATTTTATTATTTTTTATAATTTTATTTTATTTTTTTACAATGTCACTGACTATGACTCTGTCCATTCAGAAAAGTAAGGAGCTGGTAAATTACATATTTACCGACCCCTTGCTGGTTCTCTATTGTGACACATCCCCTGCAGCAGCCGGCAGGAGAGGGAAGGGAGCGTGGGGGGGGGACCAGGGGAGCACACAGGGGCCCAGAGACAGCAGAACACAAGTGAACTGGATAGGAGGAGTGGTGGGGACAGCATACAGAAGAACCAATCTCCTCCATTTTCCTCCTGCCGCTACAGGAGGAAAAAGGAGGACAGTGATTTCTCTACATGCTGCCCCTGCCGCCCCTCCTATCCAGGTGTACAGGGGAGCCACAGAGGCCCCCTGGAGCATGGGGCCCGGTTGCAATTGTAACCCCTATAGTAACACCCCTGTTTTACAATATAAAACAAACACAATTCAAGGAGGGATGGTAGGAGCCTTTATAATGGACATAGAAGCTGTACAGACCTAGGAATACAGAGAGCCCACCAACAGAGTCCCTGAGAAATAATGTTGTCTGTAGTGACTGCTCTTGGCTGTTAAAACGCTGCCATTCTGAAGGGCCTGGAATGACTGCTAGGGGGCGCAATATTGCACTGTTCAACCCTTCCTGCAAATAGAAGGATGGAGGGAGGTAAAGGGGCCAGTGGTTTTTGTGAAGAGGACCCCCAATAGCTGCAACTGTAATGGGAGGGATGTGTACTCTGTGTAATCTTTCTGAAGGAAACTTTCAGTGAGTGGGTATTTATCCCATTTCCTAAGTCATAATGGTGTTGATTAATTTAATCTGGAACATTTATGATTGAGGCGCTTGCTTTGACTCATTGATGATTCATAGATGAGGAAGGTCACTCCTCATTTATACTGGAGGCATTGGCTCCGGTGAGGCTCCTCTGAGCACAAACAGGGGGTTTTTGTGTTCTCTCAACTACATTGAATATTTGAGGTCCACTTGAACTGATTATCTACTAACTTTATTCCTTTCTGGTTACCTTTGTATTCTAATTGTATCAGTTTAGCATATACTGAAATATATATATATATATATATATATATATATATATATATATATACACACACACACACACACACACTCACTGGCCACTTCATTAGGTACACCTGTTCAATTGCTTGGTAAAACAAAATTGCTAATCAGCCAATCACATGGCAGCAAGCATGTATTTAGGCATCTAGACTTGGTGAAGACGACTTGCTAAAGTTCAAATCAAGCATCTGGGGAAGAGAGGGGATTTAAGTGACTTTGAACGTGGCATGGTTGTTGGTGTCAGACGGGCTGGCCTGAGTATTTCAAAAACTGCTGGTCAACTAGGATTTTCACACACAACAATCTCTCTGGTTTACAGAGAATGGCCCCTAAAAAGAGAAAATATCCAGTGAGCAGCAGTTGTGTGGACGAAAATGCCTTTTTGGTGTCAGAGGAGAATGGGCAGAATGGTTCCAGATGATAGAAAGGCAAAAGCAACTCAAATAACCGCTCGTTACAACCAAGGTATGCAGAAAACCATCTCTGAACACACAACACATCAAACTTCGAAGCAGATAAGCTACAGCAGCAGAAGACCACAGCGGGTACCACTCCTGTCAGCTAAGAACAGAAAACTGAGGCTACAATTCACACAGGATCACCAAAATTGGACAATAGAAGATTGGAAAAACGTTGCCTGGTCTGAGGAGTCTCAATTTCAGCTGCGACATTCAGATGGTGGGGTCAGAATTTGGCGTAAACCACATAAAAGCATGGATCTATCCTACCTTGTATCAATGGCTCAGGCTGGTGGTGTAATGGTGTGGGGGATATTTTCTTGGCACACTTTGGGCCCCTTAGTACCAATTGAGCATTGATTAAATGCATGGCCTACCTGAGTATTGTTGCTGACCATGTCCATCCCTTTATGACTACAGTGTCCCCA
Source organism: Pelophylax lessonae (assembly GCF_965119305.1). Taxonomy (NCBI): domain Eukaryota; kingdom Metazoa; phylum Chordata; class Amphibia; order Anura; family Ranidae; genus Pelophylax; species Pelophylax lessonae. The sequence continues at coordinate 16,336,221 of NC_138777.1, read as the reverse complement.
TCTTCTGATGGCTCCTTCCAGCAGGATAATGCACCATGTCACAAAGCTCCAATCATCTCACCACTGGTTTCTACACCATGACAATGAGGTCACTGTAATCCAATGGCCTCCACACTCACCACATCTCATCTAATAGGGGAAATGGGAGATTCGCATCATGGATCTGTAGCCGACAAATCTGCAGCAACTGAGTAATGCTATCATGTCACTATGGAACAAAATCTCTGAGGAATGTTTCCAACATCTTGTTGAATCTATGCCACAAAGAATTAAGTCAGTTTGAAGGCAAAAGGGGGTCCAACCCAGTACAAGGTGTACCTAATAAAATGGCCGATGAGCATATATATATATATATATATATATATATATATATATATATATATATATATATATTTTTTTTTTTTTATAAATATATACACATATAGTATATTAGGCAACATTCACTTTTTGTTATATAGAAGCCCATAGAACAATAATTATGAAACCTATGTGTTTTTTTTTTAATAGGGATGCATTTAGCAATTTCGAATTTCAGTACTTACATTCTATTCCAATGCTTAGGGCTTCTTATCATAGATTGTTGTACATTTTATTTATTTTTAACAGTCAATACTATTCTTATTCCACAAAATAAAATCCGGGGACACTGTACAGACCACACCCATTTTACCCAAATCACGGCCACATTTATAGCCACACCCACAAAACCACACCCCCATTTTTAACATCCTCATACAATTAGTCAGAGGTTTTTGGAACAAGAGGCATTTTCAAGGTTTTTTTTTTTTTCAAATTCAAGTTCAAGGTGTAAAGACAGCCAGACTTCAAATAAGAGGCATCAAGATAATATATGCATAATTAAGAAGGTCTCCTTGAAGGTATTAAGAAGAAAAAGCACAAATTACTCCAGTGGCTTCACTTTGGGTTTTTACCTGCGCAGCTCTACTGATGGGTTGGCATTTGCGCAGTACAATGTGTATACTACACTGCAAGATGGCTGGAGACCGTGTCAGGGATACCTGTTTTTCAAGAACAGAAATCTCAAAACAGGGTGACATGGTCAGGGGTCAGACTTGGAGACCAGTAGCCATAGCAGTAGAGAGGCTCCCATGTCATCCACCAGGGTGACCTTCTTCCGTACTGGTTAATGACGTTGGATCATATGGGGTCTAAGCACTAACCGGTATTCACCAGAGCTCCTGATGGTGGAAATGTTTATTTCTGAGTATTAGTAGCAGATCGCGGCCCTCAGGATTACCCCCACCAGGAGGTGAGCAAGCCGGGGTCCAGTAGCAGATATAGCAGGTAGGGATGAAGCAGAAGTGTAGTCAGTAAACAAGCTGAAGGTCAGTAACAAGTGGATGCAGGTTGGGGATCAAGCAGAAGTGTAGTCATGGAACAAGCCAAAGGTCATTAATAAAGTAGATGAGAGAGCACAATAATCTGGCAAAAAGGAAGTGCAGAGACATGGCCTAAATCAGGCAGAGATCAGAGAAGCAGCTGTCCAGCACCTCAGGTGGAACAGCAAGAAAAAACAATGCTGGACAGAGCAGAGGCCATGGGTTCAGATCCCTGTACTGACATGGGGACTGCTCTGGGGAAACAGTGATGTATGGTAACCATATTTCATAGAATGGATTTTAACTTTGGAGTGTGATATTTCATACCAGTTGTCTATTCCTAATATGATCTGTTTCTTTCCAAATTCAATGATAATTTAATGGTCTTCATAAGTTTTTCTGATTTATTATGATTTTTTTGGTCACATTTTGTGTTATATGTTTATTGATGAATTTTATTGTCATGTGATTAGTATAGACTTTTGTATATTTGTTGTGTAGCCCTGAAGAAGAGGGAGATCTTTGAGCCTCTGAAACATGTTGGCTTTTTTTTTTTTTTGTTTATTTTTTTATTTGTATGAATTAACATGTGTAATAAAGGTTTTTGATTGCTTAGTTCCTTGGTCTGGGGCTTTCATTTGACTTTCTAAACCTCGACTTTTCTAATGTATCCTTTGCTGTCCACTTCATTTAATATCCTACCTTGCCAATAGTCAATGACATCGAACGAGAAGAGCGCGGAACACCATCTTCTGTAAGAAAAAGGAAAAGAAAAGGTCATAATTTTCATTTAAAGGTCATCCAACCCAAAAGTGATATATAATTTATAGGTGGGTCTAGGTGATCTAAGTCAGACCCTGATGAGTCTTTAATGCCAGAAAAGGAGGATCTCCGGAGCCATAAATCCCGGCTTTGATCCTGTTCAACTGAAAATTGTGTGTGTTCCCATTTACCTTTGTGTGTTACAGCTCCTTCCATTACTATCTCCACAATATAAATGTAAAAAATCCAACAGGGATGGTGGGAGTTCCTCATAATGGGTACAACGGGTGTGCAGAGCCAGGAACAAAGCGCAGAGAACCCAACAATAGGGTCCTCAAGGGACAGAAGAGACTGCCAGGGGTAAAGCTCTATCATCTACCAAAAACCGAAATAGTATTTCTGGCTGGACTGACCCTTTAACATAATTATCAATAGGTTGCGTTTAGAACTGTAGGATTCCTTACATTGGCCAGATAATGTATCCTCGAGCTTATACAGTATAAGGTCAAACGTTTGTGGACACCTGACCACCAAACCTACTACTTGACTAAAAGTATGTGGACATCTCAAAATTATAAGGTTCAGGTGTTTCCATTGAAAGGTACTGTTAATACTACAGCGTACAAAGGCATAGACATTGTAGAAAATTGTGTGCTTCCAACCTTGGGGGAACAGTTTTTGGGAAGACACTTTTCTGTCCCAGCATGATTGTACCCCTTTGCACTAAGAAAGCGCCATAAAGACACGGTTTGACCAGTTTGATGTGGAGGACCTTGAGTGTCCTGCACAATTTAGCCTTGTGAGTCAGGTCTTCTCATCCAATATCAGTGCCTGACTTTAGAAATTGTATTTTTGCGGAATGGGCACAACTTCCTAAAGACAGACAATCTTGTGGAAAGCCTTTCCGCAGAAAAGGGGGGAGCCCATAACAATACCAATGACTTTGGAATGGGATGTCCAACAAGCTTATATAGGTAATGGTCAAGTGTTCACAATTTTTTGGCAATGTAGTGTAGTTCCCTATTAGATGCAAAACCTAGATATACCCAAATCTCTCTAATGTAGCAAACTGTAGGGTTTTGAACACAAATAATCCTGATCCTATATTAACAAGTTTTCTAAACTTTTCTAGAAGGGGAGAAAGAAGTTTTCTAAACTTTTCTAGAAGTGGGGGAAAAAAAGACGTGATGGTAGACTGCTGGACCAGAATGTAGAAAAGATGGGGCTTGAAATCCAAATTTCAGAGGCAGCTCTGTCAACGAGGGTATCCTGGGGGGCCTCTGGAGTCGTTTTAAGAGTGTACAAGGGATGAGAGCGCGGCAAATCTAATACAAATTTAGTAAGGGTGGAACCCATACTAATACCAATGACTTTGAAATGGAATGTCCAACAAGCTTATATAGGTAATGGTCAATTGTTCACAATTTATGGCAATATAGTTCCCTATTAGATGTAAAACCTAAATTTATCAAACTCTCTCTAATGTAGCAAACTGTAGGATCTCGGACACTGTGGAAAAAGACATAATCCTTCTTTATTGATGTAGCACCCTCCTAGATAGGTGCTAGGTTGGTCGTGTATCTTTGCACTGCCTGCTTATCAGGAGAGTGACAGGTAAAACCTAGTGGCTCTTTCTGATTATCAGGGAGCAGGATTTCTAGTCAGGCCTGTTCCATGTGTCCCGGGGGGGGGGGGGGGGGATTCATCTGGGCTGAGGGAGTGTCCCCACTGTATCCAATAGGGAGTCATGTTGGACAGTGGAGGAAACCCAGCCAGGGACACACAGGCTTTTGTGGCTGTCCCAGTGGGTTGGCACAGACAGTGGTGCATCCTGGGATAGGCTATAAAAGCCAAGGACACATGTGGCAGGGGGTCTTTGGGCGGGAAGCCAAGTCCCAGAAGAAGAGTACAGCTGTTTCTCATTCTGCAGCTGGGAAAGGTGGTCACAGGCAGTCGGCCTGGTGACCCTGAAGGTGTTGCTGAACACAGAGGTCCAGTGGATGCTGACAACTGGAGTTTGGAGGCAACGATGACTCTGGAAAAACAGTGTCTGTGAGTACAGAGGAATTTCCCAGGGGTCTGCCAGGATGGGGACTACTCCTGAAGCTAGGGTCAGCGGACGGGTGTCAGCACACCAGCATAGAGAGAAAAGGAGGTGCCAGTTTCAGAACCCTGAAGAGAATAACTAAAACAGGAACCTTTAAAACTATCTTCACTTCAGTGGCAAGGTGAAGCAGCGGCCTTGCCGCACACTACAGCTAGTTGTCCTCAAGATTGTGCATAGTTCATAGTTGGAGTATCTCACTCATCCCTTCTCCTATCCAGTTCTCCAATAAAAGCACAAAAACCAACATCTCCTGGATTGATTATTGACTGAGCCAAGGACTTTCAATGCTGTTTGTCTGCTATCAATTGCTAAGGGTAACCCAGGGGAATCCAGAAAGCGTAATTCTCAGCAGTCCTCTAGGGGGCAGTGCTGCATTAACAAGTCTGACACAAAAAATATTGCCTAGCCAATAGGAGTTTTCCTTTTAGTTTATAAGCTTTTTCTAGGAGAAGGGAAAAAAAAGATGTGTTGGTAGACTGCTGGACCAGAATGTAGAAAAAATGGGGCTTGAAATCCAAATTTCCGAGGCAGCTCTGGCACCCGGAGTATCCATGGGTGGCTTCTAGGGGCAGTTTTGAGAGTGTAGAAGGGATGAGTGAACGACATATCTAATGTGAATTTAGTAAGAGGAGTTTTGAGCTCCCGAAATTCACTGGCTGCCTTTTCTAACCCCTTATTATGTACGATATAGAATTACTGGACCTATATTTTAATTGGATTCTAATTGACGGGAAAGAAGACTCTGCTTAATTGACACCAGCACCACAAACAGCCGTATATGTGATATATGCCAGTTACCACTTCCGCTGTAATTCCGACTGGAATTCTGATTGGCCAGTTTTTTATATTCCATTAACTCTGCATGGTCCTTCTCATAGGTCCTCTTCAAATTCTCTACATACTGCATCATCACCTCCGTGGCTCTTGACATACGCTTTTCCTAGACACGGGAGGAAGATATTAGAATCCTGAGAGTAGAAGTACAAACAGATGTTTAACTTTTAGCACCTTTACCTGTCGCACAGCGCCAACCATCTCGGCCCGGCTAGAGAGTCTAGTGGTGAGGCGGTGAAGGACAGCGATGTCTTCTAGCAGCTTCTGAAAGGCCTCACGGTGTTCACTGTTCTGCCAGATCGACACTGAAGCCTAAAAGGAAACATGCGTGTTATGTGTTGATGACAAAACTGAAAACTTTTCATATGATACATATACTGGTAAGTATCTGAAATAAATAAATGATACATATTTAAAACGTATTAAATACAACCTAATCCACATTTGCATTCCCTTTTAAAAAAATAATACTGTATTGGGGTTACAGGGGTGACGTAATCACGCCCGCCAGGGTGCTGATCATGCACATCTGTTTGCATGCAATTAAGCCATTTTTTCATTTTAATAAATGGTGGAATTTTATACTACTACACTAGGAGTTCCTCCTTTGCCTTTATCACTTCTTGAGCTTCATCTGTGGACTACTCCTGTTATTTTGAATACTCTATTCCTGACTCCGTCCATCCATCACAGTGGGGATTTCTCCCATGAAAGTGCAGCCAGACCTCCATCTTTGAGGTCTTACCTGTTGGCAAGCGGCTTGTGAGTGGGGTGCTCACCTGGGTGTGGAGTGGTGTATATTTATAAAGGATTACTGTATTTGAGTGATGCATACATTAAGGCTCGATTCACACCTATGCATGTTGCTTTTGAGTGTTTCTATAGTGCTTTTTTCTATGCTTTCAACGTTTTTTACCGCAATTTTGCTGTGATTTTACTGTGATTTGCATTTTGGGTTTTTATGCTTTTTTTTTGGGGGGGGGTTTGTTGTTAGGCAGATTTAACAATGCAAATTGCGGCAAAATCACAGTAAAAACGCACTACATGCTTTTCTGCAGCTTTTCCATTGAAGTCTATTGAAACAAAAAAGCACCGTTTTGTGTTTAAAAAGTCCCTGAACTTTTCCAAAAACTAGGAGGCACAAAAATGCATTAATGTGAACTTGTTCCATAGGAACCCATGTTAAAAAAAATGTCCCGCATTTCTGCAAAAAGCATTGGTGTGAATGGAGCCTTAATGATGGACTGTTTTGCACTGTGCACTTTTTGCTTGGATGCCTATGAATTTGCTTATTTGCACATGTTGGAACTGTATCTATCTTCATTATTTGATTGATTTATTTTTGATGCACCAGCAATTTTATCTTGATAGTGCAATAGGGTTGTATGTTTATTCATTACCTATATGTGTGTGGTGGGTATATAGTGAGAGCAGCTATCACCATTTGATCATTCATTTAGATTATCATACAGTATTTCTGACACTTTGCGCAACCATTTTTAATTTTCTAGTCACATAAAGCAATCACAGAATACTCATCTGTACATCAATCAGGGGTCTCAACAACTGGACCACACTAAAACGGGATGCCATACCTTAGACGGGTCCCCATCAACTTTTGCACAAACAAACTCTTCCTTTAAAAAGACCTTGTACAGTATATGCATAATGGAGTGCAGCTCCAAGCGCCGATAGTGTGACCTATCTCGAGGAGCCTGTTAGGCTGGGTTTACCCATATGCAAATTGGATGCGGGCAGGGCCAGACTGGGGATAAAAAACACCCCTGGAAATAATTTCATACCAGCCCCATAGCAATAATATACCAGCGCAACTGCATAACGTCACAGAGGCTGTGCTAGCATGGTACAGGAGATGTCAGAGGCTGTGCGGACATGATACAGGTGATGGTCATAGGCTGTGCAGACATGGTACAGGAGGTGGTCATCGGTTGTTTGGACATGGTACAGGAGGTAGACATAGGTTGTATGGACATGGTACAGGAGATGGTCATAGGCTGTGGTGACATGGTACAGGAGGTGGTCATAGGTTGTGTGGACATGGTACAGGAGGTGGTCATAGGCTGCGCGGACATGGTACAGGAGGTGGTCATAGGCTGTGCAGACATGGTACAGGAGGTGGTCATAGGCTGTGCAGACATGGTACAGGAGGTGGTCATAGGTTGTGTGGACATGGTACAGGAGATGATCATAGGCTGTGCGGACATGGTACAGAAGGTGGTCATAGGCTGTGCGGACATGGTACAGGAGGTGGTCATAGGCTGTGCAGACATGGTACAGGAGGTGGTCATAGGCTGTGCAGACATGGTACAGAAGGTGGTCATAGGCTGTGCGGACATGGTACAGGAGGTGGTCATAGGCTGTGCAGACATGGTACAGGAGGTGGTCATAGGCTGTGCAGACATGGTACAGAAGGTGGTCATAGGCTGTGCGGACATGGTACAGGAGGTGGTCATAGGCTGTGCGGACATGGTACAGGAGGTGGTCATAGGCTGTGCAGATATGGTACAGAAGGTGGTCATAGGCTGTGCGGACATGGTACAGGAGGTGGTCATAGGCTGTGCAGACATGGTACAGGAGGTGGCCATAGGCTGTGCGAACATGGTACAGGAGGTGGTCATAGGCTGTGTGGACATGGTACAGGAGGTGGTCATAGGCTGTGTGGACATGGTACAGGAGAGTAATAGGAGGTGGTCATAGTCTGTGCAGGCATGGTACAGGAGAGTAACAGGAGATGGTAAGAGGCTGCAGAGGGGTCCGGTCTTACAAAGCCGTGATGTGGAGAGGCGCGCGCCACTGCCAAGACCGAGAAGAATGTCTTACGTTTAAAAATGGCACAGCTCTGCCCTTTTCTAAAGTCTGCACTGCTCTAAAGTCACTGCGCATGCACCCACCTGCCTGAAAATGACGAGCGTGTACGGGCTTTCCTGAGCCTGGCTAGCTTCGGAACAGTGCATGCGCAGTTGACATTTCAGCCCACAGCCATTTTTTTTATGGTTGCCGCTGCCCATAACTGCCATTTCCAGGCAGCCCTAAAATAGGATGAAATTTACGGGTGGTTGGCAACACAGGGCCACCGGGAAATTTCCGCTATCCCTGTAAGAAAGTTTGGTCCTGGATGCAGGTTTCCCCGCATCCAATTCGCTTGATAGGCAAGTGGGACTGGCTCTCAACGGAGCCAGTTCACACATGTCCAGGGCGGCCACAGTCCAGACTTTAAAAGGGTCCTGTGCGTCTTCTGGTCCGATTTAGGTCGGAATTCAGGCTAAAATTAGGACCTGATTCACACCTGAACCGGTGAATCAGGCACAAACCCGCGGAGCCTTATATTAAGACAAACTCAATCGAAATCTTATATATGTGGGGTAACAGCACGGTGTAAAAAATAAGTGTACTAAAATAAAACTTTTCACAGAATGAAGAGCGTGCTGCTAATAAAGTGTTAATGTGCTCTAGTGAAATTCTCAATGCTAATACATTTCCACATTCCAAAACAAAATGCAAATAAAGTTCACGTGAGATTGTGCAGATGGTTACCCCTAATAATCCTCATACATTCCTATATCCCAAAACCCAATAAAAATAAAGTGCGCGAGCTGTTGTGCAACATTGCAAATAATAATCCATTGCAAATAAAGAACATGCTATTGTGCAGATGATTACAAATTGCTAACACGCCATTGTAATGCAATGCAATTGTTAGTTCTCATAAATGAACATTCAAACCTAATCAATATAAATGTGTAGAAGTGAAAAAAGTCCCGTGGTTACTTTGTAAAATGTTGGTAATCAGAAACAATAGCAAAAATCCCCATGAATGAATGTATCCTCTTGTGTGTCAAACTTTTGAATAAAGAGATCTGTCTCTTCAAAGTGCCCCTTCTCTTCTTATCCTCTTCCTCCGCACTTCAATAAATACACCGTCACCACTTACTGTATGTCCAAAAATAACTCACCAAATGTGATTGCTGGTCAAATTATACATTTTTGTGCAGTTGTCTTTCAAACTATTTTGGAAAAAATACACTTTAATGAATTAAAAAAAAAAATGTCAAGTTAGCCCAATGTTTTTGGATAATGTGAAAGATGATGTTATGCCAAATAAATAGATGCCTAACATGCTTTAACCACTTAAGCCCTGGAGGATTTTCCTGCTCAAAGACCAGGGCCTATTTTGCAATTCGGCACTGCGTGAATTAAACAGACAATTGCGCGGTCGTGCGACGCTGTACCCAAATGAAATTGACGTCCTTTTTTTCCCACAAACAGAGCTTTCTTTTGGTGGTATTTGATCACCTGTGCGATTTTTACTTTTTGCGCTATAAACAAAAAAAGAGCAACAATTTAAAAAAATAACAATATTTTTCACATTTTTTTTATATGAAATTCCCCCAAAAAAATGTAAAAATCAAAATTTTTTAACATTTTAGGCCAATTTGTTTTCTGCTACATATGTTTGGTAAACAAAAATCGCTATAAGCGTATTTTTATTGGTTTGCGCAAAAGTTATTGCGTTTACTAACTAAGGGAAAGATTTCTGTCATTTTTATTGTTTTGTTTTTTAACGAGTAATGGCGGCGATCTGCGTTTTTTTTTTGCGGGACTGTGACATTGCGGCGGACAGATCGGACCCCTGACTAACATTTTTGACACTTTTGGGAGTACCAGTGACATTACTACAGTAATCCGTGCTATACATATGCACTGTTACTGTAAAAATGACACTGGCAGGGAAGGGGTTAACTTTATTAGTGATTAAGTGTGTCCCTAGAGGCGTGATTCTAACTGTAAAGGGGCGTGGCTAGGGATGTAACCACAGAGACATACGATCCTACATAGCAGGATCGTGTAGTATCTGCAGTTACATCAGGGAGAATGACAGGCGGCTTTGTTTACATCAGCCGCCTGCCTTTCTCCCTCTCCACCGGGAGATCGCGGGTGACCGGCGGACATCGGAGCCGCCGGTCACTCGCGCGGACATGGCAGGGAACGAGCGGGGGCGGGAGCGCGCCTCCGGCAGCGCGCGCTCGCCCCCTAGAGACTCGTAGGCCAGCGACATAGCCCTACGTCGGTCTGCCTGTACGGGGCTGACTGCCGCAGTAAATAGTCATGCGGTGGTCGGCAAGCGGTTAAAATTGCGCTTACTCGTGCAATGGTGACAAACGACGGCACTTGAAAATCTACATAGGCGTTGCTTAAGGGTCCTTTCACACGGTCTTTCCGCCCGGCTGACTCTGTATTTGCTCAGCGGGGATCGATCTGCCAATCCCCACTGAGCAGGCGGATGATGCTTAGTTTGCAGAGACAGACCTGTCAGATCCCCGCTCTTCTCTATGGGAGATCGGATGAAAACGGACCGCCTGTCCGTTTTCATCCGATCCGATCCTCTAGACCAGGAGTCTTCAAACTATGGCCCTCCAGTTGTTCAGGAACTACAATTCCCATCATGCCTAGTCATGTCTGTGAATGTCAGAGTTTTACAATGCCTCAGGGGATGTGTAGATCTGCAACAGCTGGAGGGCTGCTGTTTGAGGATCCCTGATCTAGACGGATGGAAAATAGGGTTTTTCATCCATCTGGATTTCATGGACAGATCAGGTCAGATAGCAGCGGGTGTCAGCAGAGATGTCAACGCTGACATTTTGTAAGATTCTGGTACCTTCGGTACCCTTCCAGCCCATTTCTTTCGCATTGCGTTCCACCATTTAGGTAGGTGGAACGCATATAGCTACCTGTCCCTTTAATTCTCATGACGTCATCACTAGGCGCCGCTCTGAGCGGCTATTTCAATCGCCGGCTTTCACTCACAAGGTGTTCGCGCAAACCGCTTGTTACACAGCCTTGTCTGACGCTGCCGAAGCCTCCAGCTATTTCCTGTATCTCGCTACTGATCCTGTATCTCGCTACCTGATCCTTATCCTCATTACCGGACCCCTCATCTCTCTAAACCAACTAGTGATAAGTACCCCACAGGGGATTCCTTCCTATCAACTTACACTCTTGCATACTAAAGACTGCTGCTATCTATGCATTACTATTTCTATCATCTGCACTGTTACATAGATTGCTAGCTCTTGAGTCTACTACCATCTATATCCTTGCACTGAGTTAGCAATTCCTGTACACTTCATCTGCTGTCCCCTACCACCTGTTATTTGTACATGATTGCTAACATATCTGCATACTATCTATCACCATCTGCTAACACTCCTGAACATTACTATTGAGTGCCTATCATTGCTATCACTACTCATGCCTGTCCTTTCAGCACATCACCTCTATACTATCGTATACAACCTATCACTCCAGGAACATCTTATCTGAGTGCCTGTATATTTGCATGCTGAGGCAGGCTGGGCCACAATGATGAGTCTGGAGAGTTGGATATGGTGATTCAACACATCTCTACACGACTACTGAGTGGAAATTCTGCAGCTGCAAATCCAGTTCACTAAACAAACGCCGGAGCGTTACACATTTCCTGCTCCATAGGGGTACATGGAGCATCCGATCAGGTCCGCCTAAAAAACTGACCTGATCAGAAAGCCCATGTGAAAGGGGCCTACATATTTTTTTACAGGTTATTTGTTTAGAGATACAGGGGAGGTCTTACGCTAGAATTATTGCTCTAGTTCTAACGATCGTGTCAATACCTCACATGTGCGGTGAGAATGAATACTGTTTACATATGCGCGAGCACGGTGGGATGGGGCAATTACATTTTTTTTCCTCTTATCTATTTTACTTTTTATACTGTCCCTTTGTTTTGTTTTTGTTTATCACTTTTCTTCCTATTACAAGGAATGTAAACATCCCTTGTAATATAAATAAGCAGGACAGGTCCTCTTTATTGAGAGAAAAGCCCTGCATTCTCCTGTACCATGCCCGTCACCCTGCATTCTCCTGTACCATGCCCGTCACCCTGCATTCTCCTGTACCGTGTCCGCAGCCCTGCATTCTCCTGTACCATGCCTGCAGCCCTGCATTCTCCTCTACCATGCCCACAGCACTGCATTCTCCTGCACCATGTCCTCAGCCCTGCATTCTCCTGTACCATGCCCACAGCACTGCATTCTCCTGTACCATACCCACAGCCCTGCATTCTCCTGTACCATGCCCGCCGCCCTGCATTCTCACCCTAGGCTTATACTCGAGTCAATAATTTTTCCCAAATTTTTGTGGTAAAATTAGGGGCCTCGGCTTATATTCGGGTCGGCTTATACTCGAGTATATACGGTATTTGTCCATCTAGCAGTGCTTCCAGAAATGAGAATACAGGTACTAGGGAGGAAATTCAGACTTCACTTTGCCAAAATTTTGGTGAACAAAATCAGGACATTTTAGGTGCACTTCACAAATTTGGCAACATTTATTGAATGTCATAGTTAAGATGGGTTTTGGTGGTTTTTAAAGGTGTAATCTATTCTAAATGTGTTTGCGGGTGATTCCTTTAATAAAAAATGTTTTTTTTTTTTCTGGAACCCTCATCCATCTTCTTACCATGACGGCTGTCCTGAAGTTCTCAATCTCCTTCTCGTTGTTGTCCTCGGTCAGGTTGCGTTCCCTTTCAGCTTGATTCAGCCGGGACTCCAGAGTGTAGCTGTCATTCCGAAAGGCCAGAGAGAGCTGGACAAACACGTTCTGTAGAGCGACAGAGACACAGAATTGCTAAATATTTTTGCTGGGATTTCTGGAGCATTTGGGACAGGATGGGTACAAATATGGAAACTTTCCTGGCGTAGTTAAGGAGGAAGCAAATAAAAGGATCACTCCTTTAACAAGTTTTCCTCATATCAATATCATTGTTTAGTTAAGACCGGCACAGTGGATATAAAAAGTCTACACACCCCTGTTAAAATGTCAGGTTTCGGTGATGTAAAAAAATTGGACTTTTTCCACCTTTAATGTGAATTATAAGCTGTACAACTCAGTTGAACAACAAACTGGAATCTTTTAGGTGGAGGGAAGTAAAAATAAAAAGCTAAAATAATATGGTTGCATAAGTGTAATACTATGTTAAAGCACTTTTTGATTTTATTACAGCACTCAGTATTTTTGGGTAGGAGTCTATCAGCATGGCACATCTTTACTTGGCAATATTTGCACACTCTTCTTTGCAAAAACGCTCCAAATCTGTCAGATTGCGAGGGCATCTCCTGTGCACAGCCCTCTTCAGATCACCCCACAGATTTTCAATCAGATTCAGGTCTGGGCTCTGGCTGGGCCATTCCAAAATTTTAACCTTCTTCTGGCTCGGCCATTCCTTTGTTGATTTGGATGTATGCTTTGGGCCGTTGTCATGCTGAAAGATGAAGTTCCTCTTCATGTTCAGCTTTCTAGCAGAAGCCTGAAGGTTAAGGTTAAGGCGATGCATACTAGCTCATTATGTGTTTCTCTTTCAGGTTGGAAAAAATAAAATAAAATAATTGTATGAAGTTTACAACCTCTTTAAGTAGCAGGCCGGGAAGCTGGCCGCCGTGTCCTGAACAACTGATGACTCATCAGCTGTCAGTGGGCTTCTCCGCTGAGAGCCGAAATGTAAACAATAGAAAATTCAGAGTCCCCCCCCCCCAAAATCCATACCAGATCCCTATCCAAGCAAGCAGCCCAGCCCATAAGAGTCTAGTATGGATTTTGGGGACAGGGGGCTCTTACCCACAACCCTGGGTAGTGGTTGTGGGAGTCTGCAGACGGGGGCTACGGAAGCCCCCAGATCCCCCACATGTGAATCATTAGGGGGTACATAGTATCCCTACCAATTCACCAAAAATTGAATAAAGACACTACTTGAGTTTTTGACAATTCCTATATTAAAATATAAAAACCAATATCCCCTGATGTAGCTCCATTGTCAATCACACGGCCCGCCGCACCGCCGGACCCAAAAAAAGAAAAAACCTCCGGTTTCGTCGAATGATCCAGCCATCTACCTGCTTCTCTGTCTGACATTTCTTAAATAGCTAAGGGGCAGAGTCACCCAATGACGTGAGTGGGTGACCACGCCTCCTTTTGATGTCACCGACCGGGGGCCTCCTGGGTCAACGATGTAAAAAAAAAAAAAATAACGCCCCCCCCCCAAAATCCATACTAGACTCTTATCGGAGCATGCAGCCCAGCAGACCAGGAAAGGATGGGAGACGAGCGAGCTACCCCCCCTTTCCTGAACCATACCAGACCACATGCCCTCAACATGTGGGGATGCTTTGCCTGGCAATTCTCCTACTCTTTATACTATGTGTTTTATATAGATACTTAATAAAAGTTATGTTTTAGGTCATGGTAGGTTTGACGTGTGGGTTCAGCGCATCCCTGCTGGTTGTTTCCCAGGCCGCCCTCTATTCTGTGGAATTGTTGCTTCTGGGACCATAGCCTGAGGTCCAGTTTTATAAATGTTGGGGTTCCTGTAATGTGAGATTGACTATGAATCACTGTCCCAGGAGGCATGCCAGGTGTCTTCTAATTAAATTATTATAACACAAAAAGATGAAAATATTGTGGAGGCGTTTAAACTCATGTCTAAACTATATGAAAAGCATACCGGAGCTTGGTGGAAGGTGGCCAGCCTTGTTATGTATATTACAGAAAAATCACAGTTTGCGGTTTGAGAATATTGGCTAGACCTCATTCACATAATGATGTTGAATTTTTAGCAGGCTGGGATAAATTACAGACCAAGAATACACTACAGTCCATGCTAAATTTATTGGACTATGAGAGAAAACATTCTTAGCAGTTAAATCAACAGGAACCCACTTCGACCTAGTGGCTGCTTAAAGTAGATGATCTAGGTCTTCTAGCAGAACTTTCGCATTTTGCCATTGGAACCACTGACAAACACTCTAAAAAAGTGGTTGACAGCCTTTCGGACCTCACGGACCACTAAACTCACAATTATAAATCCCACGGACGACTAACATAAATGTTACATGTTAAATGCTCTGGCTCTCTGTCCCCCTCCCCCTGGATCACATTGCTACCTTACACACACAATGCTTCGGCTCTCTGCCCCCCTGGATCATACTGCTGCCTTACACACACAATGCTCCGGCTCTCTGTCCCACTCCCCCCTGGATTACACGGCTGCCTTACACCCACAATGCTCCGGCTCTCTGCCCCCCTTCCCCTGGATCACACTGCTGCCTTACACACACAATGCTTCGGGTCTCTGCCCCCCTGGATCACACTGCTGCCTTACACACACAATGCTCTGGCTCTCTGCCCCCCTCCCCCCTGGATTACACGGCTGCCTTACACCCACAATGCTCCGGCTCTCTGCCCCCCTTCCCCTGGATCACACTGCTGCCTTACACACACAATGCTTCGGGTCTCTGCCCCCCTGGATCACACTGCTGCCTTACACACACAATGCTCTGGCTCTCTGCCCCCCTCCCCCCTGGATTACACGGCTGCCTTACACCCACAATGCTCCGGCTCTCTGCCCCCCTCCCCCCTAGATCACACTGCTGCCTTACACACACAATGCTTCGGGTCTCTGCCCCCCTGGATCACACTGCTGCCTTACACACACAATGCTCCGGCTCTCTGTCCCCCTTCCCCTGGATCACACTGCTGCCTTACACACACACAATGCTCCGGCTCTCTGCCCCCCTTCCCCTGGATCACACTGCTGCCTTACACACACAATGCTTCGGGTCTCTGCCCCCCTGGATCACACTGCTGCCTTACACACACAATGCTCCGGCTCTCTGTCCCCCTTCCCCTGGATCACACTGCTGCCTTACACACACAATTCTCCGGCTCTCTGCCCCCCTTCCCCTGGATCACACTGCTGCCTTACACACACAATTCTCCGGCTCTCTGCCCCCCTTCCCATGGATCACACTGCTGCCTTACACACACAATGCTTCGGGTCTCTGCCCCCCTGGATCACACTGCTGCCTTACACACACAATGCTCTGGCTCTCTGTCCCCCTTCCCCTGGATCACACTGCTGCCTTACACACACACAATGCTCCGGCTCTCTGCCCCCCTCCCCCTGGATTACACTGCTGCCTTACACACACAATGATCCGGCTCTGTGCCCTACTCCCCCTGGATCACACTGCTGCCTTACACACACAATGCTTTGGGTCTCTGCCCCCCTGGATCATACTGCTGCCTTACACACACAATGCTCCGGCTCTCTGCCCCACTCCCCCTGGATCACACTGCTGCCTTACACACACACAATGCTCCGGCTCTCTGCCCCCCTCCCTCTGGATTACACTGCTGCCTTACACACACAATGATCCGGCTCTGTGCCCTACTCCCCCTGGATCACACTGCTGCCTTACACACACAATGCTTTGGGTCTCTGCCCCCCTGGATCATACTGCTGCCTTACACACACAATGCTCCGGCTCTCTGCCCCACTCCCCCTGGATCACACTGCTGCCTTACACACACAATGCTTCGGGTCTCTGCCCCCCCTGGGGTAGCCTCTTAGAGTGAATCTCCCAAAGAGCACACCACTCTTGTTCAACTCTTGTGGAGCGATTACACTTTGCCGTCATAAATTGCCCTGTGGGGGGGGGGGGGGGGGTTGCTTGTCCAGTGAAGACTTTTTTGTTGACATGGGTTTGTGATAGATGGATAGATAAAATACATTGGGAGACCATCAACTTTCTAGACCTGAAAATAAGTGGCGATGTGGACGGAGCAGCAATACTACCATCTATCACAAACCCATGTCAACAAAAAAGTCTTCACTGGACAAGCAACCCCCCCCCCACACAGGGCAATTTATGACGGCAAAGTGTAATTGCTCCACACAAATAGAATTGAACAAGAGTGGTGTGCTCTTTGGGAGATTCACTCTAAGAGGCTACCCCAGGAAGGACATGTGACGATCATATAATAGGGTGAAGCCATTGTCGAGAGACTCGCAATTAGGTCGTCAAAGTTATGATCGATTTTATTTAAATGTACAGACATCACTGAAAAATTTATTCAGTGATTTCTGAGAGCATATATAGCTGGACAAAAAGGATGTTTTTCATATCTGTGCTTCAAGTTCTATACATGCAATAACGCAGAATTGTAAATTTTTCAGCAAATCTTTAGCATGTGACTCACCTCAACTTCCTTCTCAGTCAGTGGCGGAGCACTGCAATGGAAATAGATAATAGTTTATATCAATTTACCAGAATGTATGTACAGTAGATGTCAAGGAGATGGGGACAGAGGGAAGTGAATGAGATAAGAGGAAAAGTGATATCAGATCATCATGGGGGGGGGGGGGGGGCTGTGGTTACTTTTATTGTCAGGTAGTTTTTATTGGAACATAAGAAAATTTACAACAAAGTGAAAAAAAAAAAAAAAACAGCAAGTAGAGAACAAAACAATGTGGTTTACTGTACATGAATGATGTGTATTGTGTAATTAAATGTCTTGTCCTATAGACTTGTCCAGGGCTTTTGTTCTCAGAGAATAGGTGCAGGAACTCCCACTATTAAATCACCCCTTGTCTCCGCCCCTACCCACCTCTGAGGACCATCCCTTGGTTCCACCCCCTACCCACATTCCAGTACCGCCTCTTTTAGAGAATAAAGAACCAAGTATTGTTTTGTGGTTCTAAGTAATTTGTATGGACTTTGGCAATGATAACAAAAAAAGCAGTAAAATAGTTCCCTCACAGCCAGCAAAAATAGATTCCACCCCAGCAACAATAGACCCCCATCCAAGCCAAACTAGATCCCCCAGCAATAACAGATTCACCCAGCAATAGATCTCCCTCCAGCAATGATAGACCACACAACAGCAAAAAGAGACCCCCCCTCCAGCAACAAAGGACCACACCCCAGCAACAATAGACCTCTCAGCAATAATGGAGCCACTAGGAACAATAGACCCCTCACACAACATTATAGCAAAAATGGACCCCCTGTTACAGAACACTACCTCAGCAACAATATATCAACCCCAGCAACATTAGACCGCCAGCAACAACAGATTTTCCAGCAGCAAGAACAAATAGACTTCTACCTCAACAGTAGATCCCTGTCAGCAACAATTGACCCCTCAGCAACATAAGACACCCCCTAGCAACAATAAACCCTCATGCAAAAATAAACCCTGCCAGTTACAATAGATCCTCCAGCAGCCAGCATCCTAGCCCCTACAGAATCCCTTACCATTACATGCATTCAGTGCTGGAGGTCCTGGAACTGCGTTCCCCCACGTTCCCGCTGAAAAAAAGCCCTGGACTTGTCAGCCCCGGTTCACACTTGTGCGAGTGCCGGGTTCGCATGTAATGTCGGAGCGCACTGCTCCTTCATTACATGCGATCGGCTGTGCGGTGCGAGTTTAGCCATACACTTTGTATGGCTAAATTCGCACCGCAGCCACAGCAAACACGCACAGGGACCCTTTTTGGAAGCCGCATCAGGATCGGATCGCACAGCGGTTCACACTTGTGCGATCCGATCCTGTGCGAACTGCAAGATCGCACTGCGATATGCGATCAAACTGGGGGTGTCGTTAAGATTACATTGACACCCCCAGCGTATCGCATATGGCAGTGTAAACTGCCGGGGGTGCGTGTGCGATGCGGGAACAGGCTGCGGATTTGCAGCCTTCCCGCACTCGCATAAGTGTGAACCGGGGCTCAAGCTTGGACTTCCAACAGAACCATGATATTTAGCATACAATAATACAGCTTGGTAATGTATTGAATTGTGGTCATTGTAAATAAATTATACATTTACAGCGGTAGTAAACTCTTGTTAAAATAAAAAAAAAAAAGTTCCTTCCTGCAAGGCAAAATCATGTTCTAGTATGCACTGTATAGTAGCACATTATGAGAGAATTACCTTGAAATGAAGCCCTCCAGTGGCACACCTACCACTGCAGAGGCTTCCATCTTCACCTGGTCTTCTTTCTGGGTTCGTGGGCTGCCTGCGGTTTGAATGGCTGAGCCGCGATGACATCACTCCCGCGCACGGAAGTCTCGGCCAGGGCACACGGCTCTGAAGGAACGGCAAGGGTATGCCGTTCCTTCAGCACGCATGTGCCGGTGAGGTCAACCGGGTGCTGCTCTCTAGAATATCTCCTAAATGATGCATGTTTAGGAGATATTCATTTTACCTATGGGTAAGCTTTATTCTAAGCTTACCTGTAGGCAAACAAAGAGAGGGAGTTTACTAATATATTCTTCAAATGTAAAACAGTGGTCTGTATTGATGCGATTTCCCTTAAAGCGGAAGTAAACCTGTCCATTTAACAGTTTCAAAAAACAGTTACATTTCCGGCATGTGCCAGGAATGTAACACTCCCATTGGTTGTGCTCTCAACCAAACTGTCAAACCATCCAATGGTTGGTGTCATAGCTGATCACATGTGCAGCATCATGGCAGTTGTAGAGTAAACAGGGGCCAAAAAATGGCAGCTTCCTTGGCTGAAAACGATAGGAGGGTTTACTTCCACTTTAACATAGTGTTAAAACAGACGTGTAAGATTGAAAAGGGGATGCCAAATATCTACCGTAGGGACTGTATCCTCCAAGTCGTCTGTTTATGACTAAATCTAGTAGTGTAATGGTAGGGTCACTTTGCCATCCATTCCAAATATTCTCAAATTTTTTAGAGTTTCCTCTACGTGTGTAGGTTAAGCTTTCAAAGTGTAGAATAGAATTCACTTTGTGTATCCAGGCCTGTGTTGTATGGGCTTGGGGGGATACCTGGTGTTGTGCTATAGTTTTTCTGGCCAAGTATATGATCCTGGTTACTGCTAGTTTCAGATGGGGGTCTTCATGGGGACAGTCCTAGAATCTTCGAAGATGTTGAAAGCTCCCTCTACAAGTGTAAGTTAAGGTTTCTAAATGTAGAATAGAATTCATCTGGTCTATCCAGGCCAATGTCACAGGTGCTTGGTGGGAAAAAGTGCTGTGCTATAGTTTTTTGGGTCACGTATAAGACCCTACTTTTTGTTAGTTCCAGATGAGGGTCTTCATTGAGAAAGTCCAAAAGTATTTCTAAATTTTTGAAAGCTCTCTCTATGAGTGTACAGTAGGTTAAGGTTTCTAAGTGTAAAACAGAATTCATCTGGTCTATCCAAGAGCGTGTTATAGGGGCTTTGTGGGGATAACCAGTGTTGTACTGTCTTTTATCTGCAAGGTATAGTATCCAAATTACTGCTAGATAAAGGTGATGGTCTTCACAGGGAAGTTCCAAAAATCTTCTTTTGTAAGCTCCCTCTGTGAGCAAATTTTAAGCTTTCTAATTGTTGGACAGAATTCTTCTTGTCGATCCAGGCACATGTTTTAGGGGCTTATAGCCCACAGTGTTATAGAACCAGTGTTCTGCTATAGTTTTTCTGGCCAAGTATAGGATCCTGGTTACTGATAGTTTCAGATGAAGATCTTCATGGGGAAGGTCCAAGAATCTTCTCAAATGTTTGAAAGCTCCCTCTACAAGTGTAAATTAGGGTTTCTAAGTGTAGAATAGAATTCATCTGGTCTATCCATTCCCATATTGCAGGGGTTTGGGGGGGGGGGGGGGATAACAAGCGTTGCTTTTCTTTAGCTTTTCTGGCCAAGTATAGGATCCCAGTTCCTGTTTGTTCCTGATGAGGGTCTGCATGGAAAAGGTCCAAGAACTCATCTTAAATTTTGAAAGCTCTTTCTACGAGTGTAAGTTCGGGTTTCTAAATGTAGAACCGAATTCATCTGGTCTATCCAGTAATGTGTTGTAGGGGCATTGTGGGGATAACCCGTGTTGTGCTATAGTTTTCTGGGCAAGTATAGTTTCCAAGTTACTACTAGATAAAGGTGATGGTCTTCACAAGGAAGTTCCAAAAAGCTCCCTCTGCGAGCAAATTTTAAGCTTTCTAATTGTTGGACAGAATTCTTCTTGTCTATCCAGGCACATGTTTTAAGGGGTTATAGCCCACAGTGTTATAGAACCAGTGTTCTACTATAGTTTTTCTGGCCAAGTATAGGCTCCTGGTTACTGATAGTTTCAGATGAAGATCTTCATGGGGAAGGTTCGAGAATCTTCTCAAATGTTTGAAAGCTCCCTCTACAAGTGTAAATTAAGGTTTCTAAGTGTAGAATAGAATTCATCTATAACCAGTGTTGTGCTTTAGTTTTTCTGGCCAAGTATAGGATCCCAGTTCCCGTTCGTTACAGATGAGGGTCTTCATGGAAAAGGTCCAAGAACTAATCTTAAATTTTGAATGCTCTCTCTACGAGTGTAAGTTTGGGTTTCTAAATGTAGAACAGAATTAATCTGGTCTATCCAGTAATGTGTTGTAGGGGCATTGTGGGGATAACCCGTGTTGTGCTATAGTTTTCTGGGCAAGTATAGTATCCTCCAAGCTACTACTAGATAAAGGTGATGGTCTTCACAGGGAAGTTCCAAAAATCTCCAATTTTTGAAAGCTTCCTCTAAGAGTTCATTTTTAAAGATTCTAAATGTCAGAATGAATCTAGTCTATTCAGGCACATGTTGTTCGTGCCTATAACCAGTGTTGAGTTAAAGTTTTTCTGGCCAAGAATAGGATCCTGGTTACTGCTTTTTTCATTTCCAAATGAGGGTCTTTATGGGGAAGGTTCAAGAATATTCTAACATTTTTGACAGCTCCCTCTACGAATATAAGTTAAGCTTGAGTGTGGGGCAGAAATCCAGGTGTGCATTGTAGGGGGTTGGAGGTATAACAAGTATTGCATTATAATTTTTCTGGTCAAGTATAGGATCATAGCTACTACTAGATGTAGATAGGGGTCTTCAAGGAGAATGTCCAAGATAACCAAGATACTAATCTTTGGCTTAGGAGAGCATTTAAGACTAAAAATTATTTTTGGAAACAAAGACAATTTGTCAGTAGTGAACTAATTTTGGGCACTGCCTGGATACGATTCTGCTGCTCTGAGATTAATTGGGGCATAAAAGTTAGCCCCTGCAGCAGGTAAAGTACATTCTTAAAAGAGAAGTATAGGATTCTTTTTGTTTTCAGAGAATCATACTTACCTAGGCTTATGCAGCATCTGTCCCCCGCTGGCTCTAACACTGAGAACTGAGCGATCAAACAACGCCCTGAGCAGGGAGCTGGTGACTGTCAGTCACCAGCTGTCTCTGTTCTGCGCCCCCCCGCCCGCTTACTGGATCGTTGGCCTGTTAGGGGGCAGGAGCAGCCGACTCAGGCTCTCAGCAGCTCACTGGGAGGCTGAGCTGCATGCCGGTCCAGGGATCTGGGTGGATCCCGACCATAACGGTCGCAATCCTTCCCAAGCCTGGACCGGCTCTTTGACGTCAGCAGACAGTGGATGTCAGCCCGCTGTCTGCTGAGTACGGGTCAAAGAAGTGCAGAAGAAACTGCACTCCTGTGATCCACAGGAGAAGTACAGTCAAATGAGCTTTGGCTTTACTTCTCCTTTAAGTAGGTCCAAAATACTCTAAGAAGCAGGAATAACTGTGTAACATCTGAGGAATCCTTTGTAGGGCTCATCTGTAAGGCTGGGTTCAAACCAATGCCTTTAAACTGTTTTGAGCAATGTATCCCAACACATACACAATGTAAAGCCAACCAGCCTTGCTCTCAATAGGTCAAAAGCAGAATTTCAGTTCTCTCCTGCTTGATTACAGAACACATCCCCCTCTCCTCATCTCCATAACTTAAGTCCAGGGTTTTGTAGTCCAGACCGGGAGAACTCAAGCAGGACTGACAACAATGCATGATATTTCAGAGGAGTAGAGACAGCTCACTCCAAAAAAACTAGAAGTTCACTGGATTTCTTTAAAAACACTGCAAATATAGACAAAATTTCTGCACTTGCAGCATTTTTAAAGTGACAAAACAAAGGGCAAAGGGCATGCATTGCAGAAATGTGCTGAGTTTTGTCTTTTCTTTTGGCCAGAGACATACACTTTAAATGTATTGTCCAAGTCCACACAATTATTTTATTTAGTGCCAATATAACATTGTCCTTTACCTGGTGGGAAGACTCTTGTGAATGCGCAATTTGCGTAATAGGATATCAGGAATATTCGGCATGACGTCTGATTCTCCCTTCGCTTCTTCTCCACCTTCCTCACCATTTTCATGGACCGGCGAAGACCCTGAAAGTAAAAGCACAGAAGTACAATAAGGCTTGTCCAATCTGAGCATCAACCGTGATGACCGAGGAGGCCAGGGCTGACTTAGATGGCCATGATCAGCTCTGCCAGACAATGAACATGCATGTTTTCACACACGGAATGTGACAAAGCTCTGTGTTAGTGGAAAAAAAAAATGTTTTGAATTTAGTTAGAAGAAGGTTAGAACCTCTGTCAGTAACCTTGTAAAAAAGGGTCTCAAAGACATATGATTGTTCTAAAATCTTGAGTCTCAAAGTGATCATTATACAATCTTGGGGTTACTTGTATAACCTGTGTAAAAATACTTCCAATGCATTTTGAGGTTCTACTGAACAGCAGTAAATCACGAAGTGAAGACCCTGAAAGTAAAGCATAGAAGTACAATAAGGCTTGCCCAATCTGAGCATCAACCGCGATGACCGAGGAGGCCAGGGCTGACTTAGATGGCCATGATCAGCTCTGCCAGACAATGAATATGCAAATTTTTAAACATGGAATGTGACAAAGCTCTGTGTTAGTGGGACCCCATCTTTGCCTTTACTTGGCAGAAAAGAAAACATTTTTTGAATTGAGTTAGAAGAAGGTTAGAACCTCCGACATGAACATTGTAAAAAAGGGTCTCAAAGACATATGATCATTATACAATCTTGGGTTTACTTGTATAACCTGTGTACAAATACTTCCAATGCATTTTGAGGTTCTACTCTTTCTTTAAGACTGAAACTTATGCTGGGCTCTGGTTCCAAAAATGTTCTTATAGCAGAACTTAACCCATAACAACGTCATAAAAAATAATTTTCTTCGGTAAGGAACATACATTCCAGATTAATAATTATGCTAACATTGTGTGGCGTAAATTGCCTCCAGCATTGTTCCGGTTTCTTCTTGCTGGAGGCTGCCATTTTGCTGAAGCCTGAGAGCCCATTCAGACTAGAGCGACTTGTCAGGCGACTTGTCAGCCTGACAAGTCGCGGTCAGTCGCTCGCCATTGAGTAGTACAGGACCCGTTCTAATAGGAGCGACACAAGTCGCTCCGACTTAGAAAAAGGGTCCTGTACTACTTTGGGGCGACCTGGGAGCGACTTGCATTGACT
The DNA here is from genome assembly GCF_965119305.1 of Pelophylax lessonae. Classification (NCBI taxonomy): domain Eukaryota; kingdom Metazoa; phylum Chordata; class Amphibia; order Anura; family Ranidae; genus Pelophylax; species Pelophylax lessonae. Next base: position 16,311,992 of record NC_138777.1, on the reverse strand, counting down.
TCCATTATGTGAAGTCCCTGCAAGTCGCGGTGCACGCTGTGCACCGCGACTTCACAGGTCGCCCCTCGAAGGCGGATCACCTCAGTGTGAACCGGCTCTAAAGCCTCGTACACACGAGTTGAAATTCGGCCGGGAATTTTCGTCCGACGACCGATCTGCCGATTTTCGGCTTGTTAGTATGATGCTTGCAACAACCGACTGACTTTTCGGCCGAAAAAATTCTGGTGCAGGCTATAAAATTTTTGTCCTCCGTCAAAACACGGCCGATTTTCGTGCAGTCAGTACAGATTTCGACAGGGAAAAATCTTATGAACAACACTAGGCATGCTCAGAGAAGAAAAAACACAAAGAAAGCAATCCAACACATGACATCACTTCTGAAGTAGAATTTTGTCGTGCAGTCTAGAGCACATTCCAACCAACAAACACCACTCTGGACAAAAGATGGACGACCGGTCGGCGGAAATTCGTTGCGTGTGTACTAGGCTTAAAGCCCCTGCACAGTAGTAAATCATAAAGTGAAACTAAACCCATCAAATGTATGGTTACATTCCTGGAATGCCGGGATTGCTAACTGTCACATTTGCTTATGTCTGTTTAACCACTTAAAGCGGTTGTACACCCAAACAACACAAAAAAAAAAAAAACATGCAAGACAAAGGCATAATGACCTAGTATGCATCGCATACTAGCTCATTATGTATTACTTACCTTAGAACGAAGCCCCGACATGGACCCCCGGACATCGCTGCGGGCGCTGCCATGATCCCTCGGCATCTCTTCCGGGAGTGATTTTCCGGCAAGCTCCCGGCAAGCAAAACTGAAGGTCCCCACGGACCTTCAGAGCGCATGCGCCGCTCGCGTGAGCGGCTGCATGCACTGCAAATATCTCCTAAACCGTGCCGGTTTAGGAGATATTATTTGTACCTACAGGTAAGCCTTATTATAGGCTTACCTGTAGGTAAAAGTGTCAAAAAGCGGGATACTACCGCTTTAACCACTTGCCGACTGCTCACAGTATATTTACTGCGGCAGTCAGCCCTGGCCAGGCAGAGTGACGTAGGTCTACGTCGCTCGCCTGTCACTCCTTCTAGAGCGCGCGCCCGCCTCGGCTCGTTCATGGAGGAGTGCGGGAGTGTGACTGGCGGACCCGATGTCCGCCGGTCACACTACGATCGCCGGTACAGCGGGAGAAAGACAGAGCGGCTTATGTAAACAAGCCGCCTGTCATTCTCCCCTGTGTAAAAATGAAGATCAGACGGTTCTACTATGTAGAACCGTTGATCTTTGTTTTTACACCAATAGCAATGTCCCACTACAGTTAGAAGCATGCCCCTAGGACACACTTAACCCCTCCCTCTCCAATACTGTTAACCCCTTCCCTGCCAGTGTCATTTTTGCAGTAACAGTGCATATATATAGCACTGATTACTGTAGAAATGTCACTGGTAACCCCAAAAGTGTCAAAAATGTCAGTCAAGGGTCCGATCTGTCCGCCGCAATGTCGCAGTACCGCAAAAAAAAAAAACGCAGATCGCCGCCATTACTCGTTAAAAAAAAAAACACCAAAAATGACAAAAATCTTTCCCTTTGTTAGTAAACGCGATAACTTTTGCGCAAACCAATCAAAGTACGCTTTTTGCGATTTTTTTTACCAAACATAGGTAGCGTAAAACAAATTGGCCGAAAATGTTAAAAAATTTTGATTTTTACATTTTTTTGGGGGGGGAATTTCATATGAAAAAAAGTGAAAAATATTGTTATTTTTGCAAAAATTTACGCTCTTTTTTGTTTATAGCGCGTGATCAAAAAATCGCACAGGTGATCAAATACCACCAAAAGAAAGCTCTGTTTGTGGGAAAAAAAGGACGTCAAATTCGTTTAGGTACAGCATCGCACGACCGCGCAATTGTCCGTTAAAGTCACGCAGTAAAAAATCGCAAAAAAACCCCTGGTCTTTAAGCAGCCAAATCCTCCGGGGCTTAAGTGGTTAAGGACCCAGCCTTTTTCTGACACCTATTTAAGTAAAAATCAGTATTTTTTGCTAGAAAATTGCTTAGAAACCCCAAACATTATAATTTTTTTTTTAAGCGGAGACCCTAGAGAATAAAATGGGGGTCGTTGCAATTTTTATGTCACATTTATTTTATTTTTTTTATGTCAAACGCATTTTTTGGGGAAAAAATGCACTTTCATGAATTAAAAAAAAAATAAAACCTAATATATATCTCAATTTTTTTTGTATAATATAAATGATGATGTTACACCGAGTAGATACTTAACATGTAATGCATTAAAACTGCGCGTGCTCTTGGAATGGCGCTAAACTTCAGGACTTAAAAATCTTCATAGGCAACGCTTTAAACATTTTCTGCAGGTTACCAGTTTAGAACTACAGAGGGAGTCTAGTGCTAGAATTATTGCTCTCACTCAGACCTTCGCGGCGATACCTCACGTGTGTGGTGCAAACACTGTTTACATATGTGGGCGTGACCTACGTATGCGTTCAACACTGTGCGCAAGCACGAGGGGACGGGGGTCTGTAACCAGTTCTGGACCGGAAGGATTTGCCCCCTTAATGACCAGGCCATTTCTTGTGAATTCTACACTGCGTTACTTTAACGTAAAATTGCGCGGTTGTGTGACGTTGCACCGAAATAAAATTGATGTCCTTTTTTTTCCCACAAATAGAACTTTCTGTTGGTGGTATTTGATCACATGTGTGATTTTTATTTTTTGCGCTATAAACAAAAAAAGAGCAACATTTCTGAAAGAAAAAAATAAATAAATAAATAAAAATAATATATATATATATATATATATATATATATATATATATATATATTTTTTTTTTTTTTTTTTCACATTCTGCTATATAACATTCCCAAAAAAAAAATTAAAAATCTAATTTTTTCATCCTTTTAGGCCGATTTGTATTCTGCTACATATTTTTGGTAAAAAAAAAAAATAATCGCAATAAGACTATTTTGATTGGTTTATGCAAAAGTTATCGCGACTACTAACTACGGGAAAGATTTATGTAATTTTTATTTATTTATTTTTTACCAGTAATGGCGGCGATCTGCGATTTTTAGCGGGACTGCGACATTGCGGTGGACAGATCGGACCCCCAACTGACATTTTTGACACTTTTGGGGGGGACCAGTGACATTACTACAGTAACCAGTGCTAAAAATATGCACTGTTACTGTAATAATGACACTGGCAGGGAAGGGGTTAACTTTATTGGTGATCAGTGGGTTAAATGTGTCTCTAGGGGCGTGATCCTAACTGTAAAGGGGCGTGGCTTGTGATGTAAGCACAGAGACATGCGATCCTACATAGCAGGATCGTGTAGTCTCTGCAGTTACACCAGGGAGAATGACAGACGGCTGTGCTTACATCAGCCGCCTGCCTTTCTCCCTCTCCAGCGGGAGATCGCTAGTGGCCGGCAGACATCGGAGCCGCCCGTCACTCGCGCGGGGATGTCCCTGAACAAGCGGGAGCGGTAGCGCGCTCGCCCCCTGCAGGCTCCTGGGCGAGCAACGTAGTACTACGGCGCTTTGTCCAGGAGGGGCTGACTGCCGCATAAATGTACTGTGGGCGGTCGGCAAGTGGTTAAGCTAAAGATGATTTAAAGAGTCATTGTAATCATTTAATGAAGATTTTTGTTTTGTTTGTTCACTTTGCCGCATTCAATAAAAAAAAAAAAATCTAAAGTCTTAGATTCGACCGATTCAAAATCTATCGATTCGAATGTTTTGAATTGGAAAATTTTTTAAAAAATTGGTAAAATTTTAAAAGACATAAAACCAATTCCTGAATACGAATTTAACGAATCAACTGAATTTAATGAGATTAAATAACTAGGTAAACCACTTGCCGGCCGACCACCCGCCGCAGTTTTACTGCGGCAGGCTGGCTCGGCTGCACGAAACGACGTAGTACTACGTTGGTCGTGCTCATGGTGCTGGGGGGGCGAGGCTGCGGGGACTCCGATGCACGGGACCGGCGGCCCAATTCCCCCCGGGTACCCGCAATCGCTCCCCGCTTAGAGAGAAGGACGGTCTGCCGACCATTCTTCTCTCTGGAATGATCACAGAGCGCCTGTGATCCTTCTATATAGGATCACAGGTCTCTATGGTCATTTCACAAGCCACGCCCCCCCACAGTAAGAAAACACCCCCACTAGGCTCACACTTAACCCTTTGATCACCCCAAGGTTAACCCCTTCCCTGCCAGTTTCATTAGTACAGTAACAGTGCATATGTATAGCACTGATTACTCTAGTAATGTCACTGGTCCCCCCAAAAATGTAAAAAATGTCAGTCAAGGGTCCGATCTGTCCGCCGCAATGTCGCAGTCCCGTTACGAATCGCAGATCACCGCCATAAGCGCCAGTTCACACTACCGCGACGCTACTTCCCTGGACGACCTCCGAGATCGCGGTGCGAGCAGCGCGCCGCGACCTCGGAGCGGCCGCCACGGACTTCATAACATTGAAGTCTATGGCGGTCGCCTCCTGGTCGCCCCAAAGAAGCTCCGGACCCTTTTTCTAGGTCGGAGCGACTTGTGTCGCTCCTATTAGAACGGGTCCGCAGCTTCCCTATGGGAGGCGACCTGCGGCGACCTGTGAGGCGACCAGGTCGCCTCACAGGTCGCCCTAGTGTGAACCGAGGCTTACTAGTAAAAAAATAAATAAATAAATAAATAAAAATGACATAAATCTTTCCCCTAGTTTGTAGACGCAATAACTTTTGTGCAAACCAATCAAAATACGCTTTAGGGATTATTTTTTTACCAAAAATATGTAGCAGAATACAAATTGGCCTAAAATAATGAAAAAAAATAGATTTTTCAAATAAATAAATAAAAATGACATAAATCTTTCCCCTAGTTTGTAGACGCGATAAATTTTGTGCAAAACAAATCAAAATACGCTTATTGCGATTTTTTTTTTCTCACCAATCAAAATACACTTATTGTGACTTTTTTTTTTACCAAAAATATGTAGCAGAATGCAAATTGGCCTAAAATGATGAAAAAAAATAGATTTTTAATTTAAATAAATAAAAATGACATACAGTAAATTTTGTGCAAAACAAATCAAAATACGCTTTAGAGATTTTTTTTTTTACCAAAAATATGTAGCAGAATACAAATTGGCCTAAAACGATGAAAAAATTTGATTTATTTATTTATTTATTTTTTGGGGAATGTTATATAGCAGAATGTGAAAAATATTGTTTTTTTTTTTTTTCAGAATTGTCGCTCTTTTTTTGTTTATAGTGCAACAAATAAAAATCGCACAGGTGATCAAATACCACCAAAAGAAAGCTCTATTTGTGGGAAAAAAAGGACATCGATTTTATTTGGGTACAGCGTCGCACGACTGCGCAATTTTTGAATTAAATAGATAAAAATGATATAAATCTTTCCCCGTAGTTTGTAGCAGAATACAAATTGGCCTAAAATAATGAAAAAAAATTATTTTTAAAAAAATTTTAAAAAAAATGACAGAAATCTTTCCCCTAGTTTGTAGACACGATACATTTTGAGCAAACCAATCAAAATACGCTTATTGCGATTTTTTTTCACCAAAAATATGTATCAGAATACAAATTGGCCTAAAATGATGAAAAAAATAGATTTTTAATTTAAATAAATAAAAATTACATAAATCTTTCCCCTAGTTTGTAGCGCAATAACTTTTGTGTAAACCAATCAAAATACGCGTATTGGGATTTTTTTTTTATTTTACCAAAAATATGTAGCAGAACACAAATTGGCCTAAAATAATGAAAAAAATTGATTTTTCAAATAAATAAAAAAATGACATAAATCTTTCCCCTAGTTTGTAGACGTGATACATTTTGTGCAAACCAATCAAAATACGCTTATTGCAATTCTTTTTTTTTTACCAAAAGTATGTAGCAGAATACAAACTGGCCTAAAGCTACGCTTCCACTATTGCGACCTGTTGTGCGACTTGACGCATGTCAAGTCGCACAACAAGTCAAAAGCCATTCATTTCAATTTGGCCCGTTCTAACTGCTGCGACTTGAGTCTCAGCGACTTGAAAAATAGTTTTTGCACTACTTTTTGGGCGGCTTTAGTGCGACTTGTCCCTCATAGAGGGAAGTCGCACTGAAGTCCCCAGAAGTAGCCGCAAACAAGTCGGACTACAAAGTCGTGCTAGAAGTAGCGTAACTTTGTAGCCGCGATAATGGAAACAAAGCCTAAAATGATGAAAAAAATAGATTTTAATTTAAATGAATAAAAATGACATAAATCTTTCCCCCGTAGTTTGTAGACACGATAAATTTTGAGCAAACCAATCAAAATACGCTTATTGCAATTTTTTTTTTCTCACCAATCAAAATACACTTATTGTGACTTTTGTTTTACCAAAAATATGTAGCAGAATGCAAATTGGCCTAAAATGATGAAAAAAAAAGATTTTTAATTTAAATAAATATAAATGACATACAGTAAATCTTTCCCCTAGTTTGTAGACGCAATAACTTTTGTGCAAACCAATCAAAATACGCTATAGGGATTTTTTTTTTTTTTTACCAAAAATATGTAGCAGAATACAAATTGGCCTAAAATGATGAAAAAAATAGATTTTTAATTTAAATAAATAAAAATGACATAAATCCTTCCCCTAATTTGTAGACGCAATAACTTTTGTGCAAACCAATCAAAATACACTTTAGGGATTTTTGTTTTTACCAAAAATATGTAGCAGAATACAAATTGGCCTTAAATTATAAAAAAAATATATTTTTTTAAATTTTTTTTTGGGAATGTTATATAGCAGAATGTGAAAATATTGCTTTTCTTTTTTTAGAATTGTCGCTCTTTTTTTTTTTTTTTTTTATAGTGCAAAAAATAAAAATTGCAGAGGTGATCAAATACCACCACAAGAAAGCTCTATTTGTGGGAAAAAAAGGACAACGATTTTATTTGGGTACAGCGTCGCACGACTGCGCAATTTTTGAATTAAATAGATAAAAATGATATAAATCTTTCCCCGTAGTTTGTAGATGCGATAACTTGTGTGCAAACCAATCAAAATACGCTTATTGCTACTTTTTTCTTTACCAAAAATATGTAGCAGAATACAAATTGGCCTAAAATGATGAAAAAAAGCAATATTTTCACATTCTGCTATATAACATTCCCAAAAAAAAATAAAAAAAAATATTTTTTTTATAATTTAAGGCCAATTTGTATTCTGCTACATATTTTTGGTAAAAACAAAAATCCCTAAAGTGTATTTTGATTGGTTTGCACAAAAGTTATTGCATCTACAAATTAGGGGAAGGATTTATGTCATTTTTATTTATTTAAATTAAAAATCAATTTTTTTCATCATTTTAGGCCAATTTGTATTCTGCTACATATTTTTGGTAAAAAAAAAAAAAAATCCCTATAGCGTATTTTGATTGGTTTGCACAAAAGTTATTGCGTCTACAAATTAGGGGAAGGATTTATGTCATCTTTATTTATTTAAATTAAAAATTTATTTTCTTTTTTTAGAATTGTCGCTCTTTTTTTTTTTGTTTATAGTGCAAAAAATAAAAATTGCAGAGGTGATCAAATACAACCAAAAGAAAGCTCTATTTATGGGGGGGGGGGGAAAGGACATCAATTTTATTTGGGTACAGCGTCGCATGACCGCGCAATTGTCCGTTAACGTAACGCAGTACCGAATCGCAAAAAATGGCCTGGTCATTAAGGGGGGAAAATCTTCCGGTCCAAAACTGGCTAATGAAATGAAATAACTAGATTAACTAATTGAACGAAAAAAAAAAAAAAATGTCGTCATGCACATGTCTAGTTTAGGTTGCTAATTGCTGTATCTGCCACTATAACACTTCTGTCCGGAACCAACACGATATGTTAATATCTAACATATAATTAAAAATTTAAATATGAAATAGCAATAAAAAAACAGATAAAACCTGCAGTCTCCATGGAGTGTGTGCCGCCGGCTTCCCAGGAATGAGACTTCGCTCCTTCCCAAAGCGGCAATGATAAGCCCGGCAGGACATGAATAAGCCTCCCATCAGGCCTTGTGGTGGCTTATCACCGGGGAGCAGCCTGCGACTCTACAGCTATGAATGCACCATAAATACCCTGAATGGACGCAGGGATGGGTTTGCTTATTGTACAAGGCTGCAAAAATACACAAAACCCTCCAACGCTAGCAAACCAATACAGCATCTCCCCTCCCTTCCCTTATTTCTTCATCTGATGGGAAGAAAAAGAGTAACATTAACCACTTCAATGCCAGGCACTTTCACCCCCCTTCCTGCCCAGGCCAATTTTCAGCTTTAAGTGTCGGTTCACACTATGGCGACACGACTTCAGGCGAGTTATGGCGTCGCCCGTGCACAGCAACTTAGGCTACGTCACTCACCCAGGAGCCTGTAGGGGGCAAGCGCACGCCGCCGGAGGCGCGCTCCCGCCCCCCACTCGTTCCCTGAAATCCCCGCGCGAGTGACCGGCAGCTCCGATCGTCCGCCGGTCACTCGCGATCTCCCGCTGGAGAGGGAGAAAGGCAGGCGGCTGATGTAAACACAGCCGTCTGTCATTCTCCCTGGTGTAACTGCAGAGATCATACGATCCTGCTATGTAGGATCGTATGTCTCTGTGGTTACATCACAAGCCACGCCCCCCACATTTAGAATCACGCCCCTAGGGACACATTTAACCCACTGATCACCAATAAAGTTAACCCCTTCCCTGCCAGTGTCATTTTTACGGTAACAGTGCATATGTATAGCACTGATTACTGTAGTAATGTCACTGGTACCCCCAGAAGTGTCAAAAATGTCAGTCAGAGGTCCGATCTGCCCACCGCAATGTCGCAGTCCCGCAAAAAAAAAAAAAAATCGCAGATCGCCGCCATTACTAGTTAAAAAAAAAAAAAACAATAAAAATGACAAATCTTTCCCGTAGTTAGTAAACGCCACCATTTTTGCGCAAACCAATCAAAATACGCTTATTGCGATTTTTTTTACCAAAAATATGTAGCAGAAAACAAATTGTCCTAAAATGTTAAAAAATTTTGATTTTTACTTTTTTTTTTTTGAGAATTTCATATAAAAAATTTGAAAAATATTGTTATTTTTTCAAAATTGTTGCTCTTTTTTTGTTTATAGCGCAAAAATTAAAAATCGCACAGATGATCAAACACCACCAAAAGAAAGCTCTGTTTGTGGGAAAAAAAGGACGTCAATTTCATTTGGGTACAGCGTTGCACGACCTCGCAGTTGTCAGTTAAATTCATGCAGTGCCAAATTGCAAAATAGGGCCTGGTCTATGAGCAACCAAATCCTCCGGGGCTTAAGTGGTTAAAAAAATATATAAATAACCTTTTTTTTTTTTTTCAAATGTTAAAAATGTTTACAATTATTTTACAATTTTTTAAAAAGGGGGGCACACTGGGGGGTCAGAAGCAGGCAGAACAGGGAGGGGGTATCGGTGTGAGAGAAGCAATTACAGGAATGATGCCCTGTGTCTGTGTCTCTCCCTGCAGCAGCTGAAAGCTGGCAGGAGGGGTAGAAACTGGCTTTTAGCTGCTGCAGATGGCCACACAAGCCTTCCTTCTGTAATGGTCCCTCCTCCCGACCACACTGATTCCCCGTGCTGTTGGGGCCCCCCTGTGTGGGGCCCCCTACAGGAGGACTGTGGGTATCAGCGGCCCTGCTGGTCCCCAAAATGTGTCAAAAGTGTCAGTTAGTGTCAGAATGTCCGTTGCAATATCACAGTCCCACTATAAGTCCCTGATCGCCGCCATTACTAGTAAAAAAAAAAAAAAAATCTCATAGTTTGTAAACGCGATAACTTTTGCGCAAACCAATCAAAATACGCTTATTGGGATTTTTTTTACCAAAAATATGTAGCAGAATACAAATTGGCCTAAAATTTATAAAAAATTATGATTTTTTAAAAATGTTGTATTTGATGTGTTTTATCTGGTCAATGATAACATCAATCAGTGGCAGGCAGTTAAAAAACACTGGGAACCTCCAGCCTCGTACCTCTTTCCTGCTCAGCTGCCTCGCTGAGCTCCGGAAGCTTCTGGCATAAGAGGTTCTGACTTCTCATCAGCTTGTGCTCCTAAAAGGAAAAAAAAAAGATTAATTAGCAACATTTAATACAAAGTAATGTATTTATTATACATGATTTATGTATTACAGGGAAGCCATTTCTACCAGTCCTTGCTCCAAGGGAGCTTGCACTCTAATGCCAATTTCAATATTCTTTGCTCCAGTGGTGGCTGGTGAATAACATTTTGGGGGGGCGGTGGCAAAACCAACACCCCCCCCCCCGACCCGGCAGGACGGCTGGGGCAATCATATCTACCACCCCCTCCCTCCTCCCATCTCCCGGGTCGAATGGCTGGCTGGCAGCATCCTTACCTGCTCCTTCCCCAAGTGCCTGTGAGTCTTCTTTGGCCGTACGACTCCTCCCTCTTCCTGGCCAGTGGCCAGTAAAATTGCTTCTCTTTTCAGCCAATCAGGAACGGGGTCTCACAACCCGCTTCCTGATTGGCTGGGAGGAAAATCAGTGTGATAATCGCGAATATTCATTCGCTATTGTCCTACCACTGGATGGGCTCAGGGTGCAGTGTTTCCCCCCCGAGCCCACCCTTTTTTGAAGCCTATTAGAGCCTCTGGCTCTAATCAGGTGCTTAAAGAAAAAAAATCCCCCATTGGAATCCATGCGTCCGGCGCCCCGCATGTAGATTAGGGGGCCGGACGCATGGATAGGGGGGGTGGCCGCCACTGCTATGCTCACTATCTAAGGTCATTTAACATATCCAGAAATATTTAGACAGAATAAAGGTGAATAAAGCACCTGGACCGGATGGACAGTGGTGTATTTCGGTTTTGTGCTGCCCTAGGCAAGACTAAAATTGCCCTCCCCAATCTAAATTTGTCCCACACCTGCCACGGTATACCGTTCTTGTCTCAGGGTCTGATGAGGAAGCTGCAGCCATTTTTTATGGCACACGGTATTTTCGCAGCCTTTTTTCAAACGCAATTTTTTGGGAAAAAATACACTTTTTTGAATTATAATGCAAAAAAACAAAAAAAAAAAAACAATACATAACCCGATTTTTTTCCAAAATATAAAAAGATGATGTTAGGAGGAGTAAATAGGGTGGGCTGGGGGGGGGGTGAAGAGGGGGATAATGGGGTAAAAATGTAATTGGATGAATTTATTTTAATATGTGATTAGTATTTTGAAAAATTAAGTAATAAACAAATTAAAAAAAAAGAGGAGTAAATAGATACCAAACATGTCACGCTTAAAAATTTTAAAACGCCTGTGTAAAGGCAACAAACAGCGTAATATTTACTATCCATAGGCAACGCTTTAAAAGCCGTCACAGGTTATCAATTTAGGTTTACGGAGGAGGTCTGGTTCTAGAATTACTGCCCGTGATCGGATGTTCACGGTGATACCTCATGTGTGGGATAATGACTGTTTGTGTGCGGGACCGACACGGGGGTTTACCCCATTAGAGCAACAGTGTTAAAAAAAAAAAAAAGAAATAATAAAAATTATGTCCTGTGCTCACGTGACGTCCTTACATTTTTTTTAAATTATTTCTTTTTTTTTTAACACTGTTGCTCTAATTTTTTTTTTTTTTTTATGTAAACATCTTTGTGACAGCAATAGGCAGTGACACTCTTGCGCGTGAGAACAGGAGGACGTGGGTACTTAATTTTTTTTATTATTATTATTTATTTATTTATTTTTTAACACTGTTGCTCTAATTTTTTTTTTTTTTTAATCACTTTTATGTAAACATCTTTGTGACAGCAATAGGCAGTGACACTCTTGCGCGTGAGCACAGGAGGACGTGGGTACTTAATTTTTTTTTATTATTATTTATTTATTTTTTAACACTGTTGCTCTAATTTTTTTTTTCCATCACTTTTATGTAAACATCTTTGTGACAGCAATAGGCAGTGACACTCTTGCGCGTGAGCACAGGAGGACGGGGGCACTTCATTTTTTTTTATTATTATTATTTATTTTTATTTTTTTTAACGCTGTTGCTCTAATTTTTTATTTTTTTTTTTATCACTTTTATGTAAACATCTTTGTGACAGCAATAGGCAGTGACACTCTTGTGTGTGAGCAGAGGAGGACGGGGGCACTTAATTATTTTTATTATTATTATTTATTTATTTATTTTTTTAACACTGTTGCTCTAAGGCTCCGTTCACATGTAGGCGTTTTGGGGCGTTTTTGGGGAGTTTTTCTGCTCTAGGATCAGCTCTCAAAACGCCCAACAAGACAAATCCTATTAATTTCAATGGCCCCTGTTCACATCTGAGCGTTTTGACGCTGTGAGCAAAACGCCCAACGCTCAAAAAAGTACATGAGCTTCTTTTTGGGCAGATTACAGGCGTTTTCCATTGGTCTCTATTCAATCTAAAAACGCCTGCACAAAAAACGCCTGTAAAAACGCGGTAAAATCGCGGTAAAAAATGCGCTACGCTCAGGTGTGAATGTAGCCTAATTTTATTTTATTTTTTTATCACTTTTATGTAAACATATTTGTGACAGCAATAGGCAGTGATAGGTACCGTTTATGAAAGGATCTGGGGTCTATAAGACCCCAAATCCCTCCTCTGCACTCTGGGTTCACACTGATGCGAATTGGATGCTGGTTTTTCGCATGACAGGAGGCTGTGACCGGCTCTCAATGGAGCCGGTTCCCACATCTCCGGGGCGGCACAGATTGCACAGGGGTCCTGTGCGTCTTTTGGCTCCGTTTCAGGTCCGAATTCAGGCAAAAATTTGGGCCTAAATTGTCCCTGAAATAGAGAACAGGGGCGCACCGACCCCCTGCCTCGAGCTACGTTGGTATTAGTTGTGAACCCACCCTTAAAAGCATTCAAAACAACAAGATTTTTGAACGCTTTTACGATTTTTAAAAACTGGCGCCGATGGTTCCTGAGTGAACCCGGAAGTGGTGTCAGGTCATCTCTTCCCGGTTTATGGTCATTACCTGCAGATCAAAGCTGATCCTGGCCTTCAGTGGCGGCTGGTGCTCGGTAATTCGGGGGGAGAGGCGACATATCAATTCGGGATAATTCGGTAATTCAGGGGGCCGGCCTGCCTCCTACAATGGTTCCAGAGTGAACCCGGAAGTGATGTCAGGTCATTGCTCCGGGTCTACTGTTATAACCAGCAGATCAAAGCTGATCCTGGCTTTCAGTGGCGGCTGGTGCTCGGTAATTCGGGGGGCGGCAGCCTGCCTCCTTACTTCCTCCTGTCCAAGCCAGGGAGTGCTGGATGGCTGAGTCGCTGTGCTTCTTCTCCAGCCATGTGGCTCCTCCCTCTTCCTGGCCAGTAAGATCGCTTCTCCTTTTGACCAGTCGGGAAAAGGGTCTTACAACCCTCTTCCTGATTGGCTGGAAGGAGAATCAGTGTGACAATAGCGAGTATTTATGCGGCCTTGGCTTTAAGGGGTTGTACCGGGGGTGATGCCTGCAGCTAGAGGCATCACCCCGGTACCGTTATTTAAAGCTGACGGTCGGCTTTCTTATAATGACAACCTATGCAGCTGAGCAGCCGCTCGATTGTCATTACAAGGAGCAGGAGGGGATGTCCCCTCCCCCCCTCCCACCGCCTTCCGCGGCTTGCCTGGGTTTCTCGTCCGGGGAGAACTCAACACACAGCGATTAATGTCTAAACCACTGGCAACAAAAGTGAGTACACCCCTAAGTGAAAATGCCAAATTGGGCCCAATTAGCCATTTTCCCTCCCCGGTGTCCTGTGACTCGTTAGTGTTACAAGGTCTCATGTGTGAATGGGGAGCAGGTGTGTTCAATTTGGTGTTATCGCTCTCACTCTCTCATACTGGTCACTGGAAGTTCAACATGGCACCTCATGGCAAAGAACTCTCTGAGGATCTGAAGAAAAGAAATTTTACTCTACATAAAGCTGGCCTAGGCTATAAGAAGATTGCCAAGACCCTGAAACTGAGCTGCAGCACGGTGGCCAAGACCATTCAGCGGTTCAACAGGGCAGGTTCCACTCAGAACAGGCCTCGTCATTGTCGACCAAAGAGGTTGAGTGCATGTCCTCAACGTCATATCCAGAGGTTGTCTTTGGGAAATAGACGTATGAGTGCTGCCAGCATTGCTGCAGAGGTTGAAGGGGTGGGGGGTCAGCCTGTCAGTGCTCAGACCATACGCCGCACACTGCATTAAACTGGTCTGCATGGCTGTCGTCCCAGAAGGAAGCCTCTTCTAAAGATGATGCACAAGAAAGACCGCAAACAGTTTGCTGAAGACAAGCAGACAAAGGACATGGATTACTGGAATCATGTCCTGTGGTCTGATGAGACAGAGATAAACTTATTTGGTTCAGATGGTGTCAAGCGTGTGTGGTGGCAACCAGGTGAGCAGTACAAAGACAAGTGTGTCTTGCCTACAGTCAAGCATGGTGGTGGGAGTGTCATGGTCTGGGGCTGCATGAGTGCTGCCGGCAGTGGGTGCTGCCAGCATTACTGCAGAGGTTGAAGGGGTGGGGGGGTCAGCCTGTCAGTGCTCAGACCACACGCTGCACACTGCATCAAATTAGTCTGCATGGCTGTCATCCCAGAAGGAAGCCTCTTTTTTCATTGAGGGAACCATGAATGCCAACATGTACTGTGACATACTGAAGCAGAGCATGACCTCTCTCTTCGGAGACTGGGCCGCAGGGCAGTATTCCAACATGATAACGACCCCAAACACACCTCCAAGACGACCACTGCCTTGCTAAAGAAGCTGAGGGTAAAGGTGATGGATTGGCCAAGCATGTCTCCAGACCTAAACCCTATTGAGCATCTGTGGGACATCCTCAAACAGATGGGGGAGAAGCGCAAGGTCTCTCTAACATCCACCAGCTCCATGATGTCGTCATGGAGGAGTGGAAGAGGACTTCAGTGGCAACCTGTGAAGCTCTGGTGAACTCCATGCCCAAGAGGGTTAAGGCAGTGCTGGAAAATAATAATGGCCACACAAAATATTGACACTTTGGGCCCAATTTGGAAATTTTCACTTAGGGGTGTACTCACTTTTGTTGCCAGCGGTTTAGACATTAATAGCTGTGTGTTGAGTTATTTTGAGGGGACAGCAAATTTACACTGTTATACAAGCTGTACACTCACTACTTTACATTGTAGCAAAGTGTCATTTCTTCAGTGTTGTCACATGAAAAGATAGAATAAAATATTTACAAAAATGTGAGGGGTGTACTCACTTTTGTGAGATACTGTATATATATTTTTATGTGTATGTACCGTAGCTGTCGGGGGGCTGCTGTCAGAAATCACGGGGCCCCATACAGCCTACCGGCTTCTGCCGCTGGAGACCGGGTGCAGAAAAGGTAAGTACAGTGATTTTTGCTTTACAGGGTTAGATAGAATAGTTTTAGCGTTTTGACTGGACTTATCCTTTAATTATTGTAATAAATAACTTTAAAAAATTGTAAAATAAAATAATTGTAACCATTTTTTTTAAAAAAAAATTTAATTTCTTTTCTTTTTTTTTTTTTTTGAATGTTGAAAACAATAAAAAAAAAAAAAAAGGGCTTCCTTCTGTAATTGCCCCTCCATCCGACTCCACTGATTCCTCGTGCTTTAGGCACCCCTGTGTGCCCGAGCCCCCTACAGGAGGACTGGTGGTCCCCCCCCCCCCCCCCATCGGTGGCCCTGATAGCTTTTTGCCTTTCTTGAGTTCTGTTACAAATCTTTGGGCATTGCAATCCATGGAAAGGTTTCAGCTGGAGAGAGACGGTGCAAGACCCCTTTTTTCTTTCTGGATGTGTTGGGGACCCCCCTGTGTGCCCAGGCCCCCTAAAAGAGGACTGGTGCCCCCCCCCCCCCCTATCAGCCAGGGCCGGATTAAGAGCATCATGGGCTTGGTGCTGAGGATTTTGAAGGACCTTAAGGGCCGTGCCTTGGCATGCACCCAGAGGAGGAAGGGTGCAGCCATGCATGCCTAATTCAACATGGGATGCTGTCTCTGAAGCCCATAAACACATCCATGCATCGGCAACTGTCCCTCCTTGTTCGGCCTTCGTGCAGTGTGGGGAGGTTCTGAGGGAGCTGCCTGGGGAAGCGAGCATAGAAGCCAGACTTCTGTGTTTACAAGTGACAGAAGAGAGGTAACAGTGAATATGGCCAACCTGGGGCCTATATTAAGGTAGGGGCCTGGAGCTGCAGCTCCAATAGCCCCTATGTTAATCTGGCCCTGCTATCAGCGGCCCTGATAGCTGTTTGCCATTCTTGAGTTCTGTTTCAAATCTTTGGGCATTGCAATCCATGGAAAGGTTTCAGCTGGAGAGAGACGGTGCAAGACCCCTTTTTTCTTTCTGGATGTGAATTACGTTGCTGGCAATTTCGCAATGCGATCTTTGCAGGTTGTTGATATCAATTCAGGAAGGAAAAGCCTGTTGGAAAGAGGATCCTCTTGTGTGATTTATTCCACCAGTCCAGTTCCTGTGTGTTCCCCTCTAATCTGACATGACAATTCATCAGCTCCTTCCTGTTTACGCTCTGGCATTACACGGGGCTGAGCAGGTTCAGGAACACTTTGTAATGTAGGACTCCGAGCCCCGTTCCGCTAGCGGCAGCCTCTAATACCAGAGATTTTGTTATGTCTGGAAATGGCGACCATCATTATCCACTAACCCGACCGCCAAAGACACGGCTTTATAAAGGCATTCAATGCTATCGTAAAAGTATGACAAGAAAAAGAAACAGTCAGCGAATTCAATACTAAATATGCAAACTGAACACTGACCCAGGTACAGTACAAAAAAGCCTAGATAGACATAGTAAGAAAATACAGTGCAGTGCAAAAATTAATAAAACTCTTAAAAGTTCCTTCCTAAACCCCAGAGTCCTTCTTAAAACTGATAGCTGGAGACCACAACAGCTGGAAAGATGCTCACAAGCGGTGATAATCCATTCACCAAGAGGCACTCTATTGCGCTCACTTCAATAAGTGACCCCGTGTCACCAATGGGCCAAACAGACTCAGATAAAAATCATACAGGGAAATGACCAGCAGGGGAGGACTGGCCCAGGGGACAGGGGGGCAATTGCCCCCCCCCCCCCCCAGGCTCTGATGCCCCGTAAAAAGGCTGCACCGCTTCTTCCACAGACTTGCTTAACCGCTTGCCAACCGCCGCACAACTATTTACGCTGGCAGTCAGCCTCTCACAGGCAAAGCGACGTAGGGCTACGTCGCTAGCCTGTGAGGCTCTGGGGAGCGAGCGCGCGCCGCCGGAGGCGTGGTCACAGACCCCCCCGGACCCGATGTCCGCCGGGCACTCACGATCATCCGTTAGAGCGGGAGAAAGGCAGGCGGCTAATGTAAACAAAGCTGCCTGTCATTCTCCTCTGTGTAAGAATGGAGATCAGACGGTTCTACTATGTAGGACCGTTGATCTCTGTTCTTACACTAGTAGCCACAGCCAATCACAGTTAGAAACACGCCCCTTGGACACACTGAACCCCTCCCTCTCCAATACAGTTAACTCCTTCACTGCCAGTGTCATTTTTACAGTAACTGTGCATATGTATAGCACTGATTACTGCAGTAATGTCACTGGTAACCCCAAAAGTGTCAAAAATGTCAGTCAAGGGTCCGATCTGTCCGCCGCAAAGTCGCAGTCCCGCAAAAAAAAATCACAGATCGCCGCCATTACTCGTTAAAAAAAAAACAACAAAAATGACAAAAATCTTTCCCTTTGTTAGTAAACGCGATAACTTTTGCGCAAACCAATCAAAATACGCTTTTTGCAATTTTTTTTTACCAAACATATGTAGCATAAAACAAATTGGCCGAAAATGGTAAAAAATTTTGATTTTTACATTTTTTGGGGGAATTTTATATAACAAAAATGTGAAAAATATTATTTTTGCAAAATTGACGCTCTTTTTTTGTTTATAGCTCATGATCAAAAAATCGCACAGGTGATCAAATACCACCAAAAGAAAGCTCTGTTTGTGGGAAAAAAAGGACGTCAAATTCGTTTAGGTAAAGCGTCGTACGACCGCGCAATTGTCCGTTAAAGTCACGCAGTGCCGAATCGCAAAATAGGCCCTGGTCAGGAAGGGGGTAAAATCTTCCGGGGCTTAAGTGGTTAAAGGATTCCTGGCGAAGAGAAGTAAAAAGTCCCCGTCGCTGACCTACTGAGTGCGGGATGAAGACAAGGAAAAAGTGCAGTCCCCCTCCCCAGTTCCATGCCCCACTGGAGACTCTGCTCCCCCAGCCTGCACTGACCGAGCTGTCACAGCTTCCCCCAATTGCCCCCCGCTGGTCAGGTGGGGAACTGGGATTCGATCAGGAGTGGAGCTTCAGTCTGGAATAGAGGTCAGGAGGAGGCCAGGAAGAGGGAGAGTTGGAGGGGGGCTGAGTCGCTGCACCATGGGTCTATGGTTTGTACTTGCCCCCTGGGCCAAAAGTTGCCAGTCAGCCCCTGATGACCAGCAATTGATAAAGTCTCCAATATGGTGAGGTGTAGAACCTCCACGTCTCCTACGGGATGTGGAGCCTAGTGACGTCACCCGCTGCTGTCTCGTGGGCCGAAGGAGTTGAGCATCGGCTATCGGCTCGTTCTTTTCTATGCTATAACCTGAAGGATTATCCTGTAAGTGGGATTATATACAAATAAATTAGGAAGTTAAAGCGGTATGCACTTAGATCTCCTCTCTTATGTTTTGATTGCTGTATTGGGATCCCATCGAAGATGTGGGATCCTGAGAGCCTGAGCCAGCCACCCCCGCCCCCTCTACAGCCCAGTGCTCCAGTGAGCGTGGGGAGGGCAGAACAGAGCCGGTGACTGACAGTCAGCAGCTCTCTGCTCATGGAGCTCTGAGAACCGAGTGATCACCTGATGTTTGATCGCTCAGTTCTCAGTCTTAGAGCCATCAGGGGACAGATGTGGCATCCAGCCGAAGCTACGTCCACCTAGGTAAGTATGATTCAAGAAAAAAAAAACATTTCCATATTTCTTTTTTAAAGCGGTTGTAAACCGCTGGAATTTTTGTGTTTTTTTCCTTACCTGCAAGGTAAAGCGATAATGTGCTAGTATGCATCACAAAGTAGCATATTATGTGAAACTTACCTGAAAACGTGTGAAGACCATCTTCATCCTTCCGGATTCTCTGAATGGCCGAAGCCACGATAACGTCACTCCCACACATGCGCGCGGGAACTGCCATTCGCAGTACAGGATTCTGAAGGAACAGCACCGGTCGCCATTGCTTCAGAGCGCATGCGCCAGGGATGTCACTGGCTGCATGTACAGTAAATATCTTCTAAACGGTGCATATTTAGGAGATATTTACACCACCTATTAGTAAGCTTTATTATAGGCTTTCCTATAGGCAAAATTTATTGATGAAAGTTTACTTCCACTTTAAGCATAATCCAAGTGAGCTTACGCTTCATCAGGGCTAAATCAATAATCAGGCTTTTCCAATCGGAGGCAATAGCGTTTTTAGCCGTTAATATAGTTACATAGTTACATAGTAGGTGAGGTTGAATAAAGACAATAGACCATCCAGTTCAACCTGTGTAGGTGTGTGTGGCTGTAATCATCTCTCATACCCCTGAATGTTCTCATCCTTGAGATGTACGTCTAAGAGTCTTTTGAAAGCCACCATACTTCCCGCAGAAACCACCTCTTGTGGTAGAGAATTCCACAATCTTGTAGCCCTAACAGTAAAGAACCCCCCACCTTGCCTGAGGTTAAAAGGCTTCTCCTCTAATCGCATTGTATGCCCTTGAGTCCTCATGCAATCCCTTCGACTGAATATCTGTTTTTCTATGCCGAGATCCCCATTGAGATATTTATAAATTGCTATCATGTCCCCCCCCCTCAGGCGTCTCTTCTCCAGGGAGAATAAATCAAGCAATTGCAGACGCTCCTCATAATTAAGGTCCTCCAATCCCCTAATTAGTATAGTTGCCCTTCTCTGGACTCTCTCCAGCTCCAACACATCCCTCCTGAGGACCGGCGACCAGAACTGGACAGAATACTCCAGATGCGGTCGGACCAGAGTTTTATAAAGTGGAAGGATTATAGTTTTATCTCTGGAATACATCCCTTTCTTTATGCATGCTAATATTCTGCTGGCTTTGGCAGCTGCAGCTTGACATTGCATGCTATTGCCTAATCTATCATCAACCAAGACTCCCAGATCTTTCTCCATTTTTGATTCCCCCCCCTAAAGTGTATTGTGCTTTTATGTTTTTAGTCCCCAAGTGCAAAACCTTACACTTCTCCACATTAAACCTCATTTGCCATGTCGTTGCCCACTCTGTTATTTTGTCCAGGTCATTCTGTAGGATATCTGCTTCATTCTGTGCAGTTATTGCCCTGCCCAATATCATAAAGTTAATTAACATTTACTTGTGTCTCGGGGTATTTTCAACCCATTTTTTTTAAGCAAGGCAATACAGGCGTCTTTAGTGATATTAACCATGGTAACCGAATATATAAGGGACTGAATCCTCAACCAAAATCAGACTTTAGGGCAAGTCCACCATGTGTAGGGCTGTGCCAACCTGACCACAACACCTGAAGCAGGAGGCCAAAGAACCCGAGTAACCATCCTGTGTCTTCTGATGACACCTGGACTCTCCTCTCCGTGGATTTAGACCCTTGACAAGAACAGACAGGAAATTGCTATATTTGACATAGCTTTGTCTTCAAAATTATATTCCAGAGACTATTTAGAGCAGTCTTTCCCAACCAGGGCTCAGTGGAACCAGGGGAGGGCTGGCAGCCTTAGGCCTGGGGGGCAAGTCCAGTCAAGTGGCCCATTGAACCATCAAATCAGTTTACCATCCATGCCCACCTGGTTTTGGACTTGCAGCTGTATACAGTGTCTGGCCCCTACATTAATCTAGCCCTGAGTGAGGCCTTTTTACCAGTTTTTACCACTGTTCAGAGTGGCCCGGGGGGGGGGGGGCAATTGCCCCCCTGCCCCCCTTGCCAGTCCTCCCCTGAGTGGAACCCTAGGGTTTCTCCAGAGGTTGCTAGGGATTCTTTGAGCAACTTCTGTTTCTTGGACCAATGACAGCAATACCCTTTAAGCTATCTCTAAGGTGGGAGGATTCATCCCAATAACCACAAATGTAAGGAGCATTCTTCTCAGTGATCCTCACACTTATGTACTGTGAGCTGTGTAGATATAGTAATTCTCAGAAGGGGTTCCTTGAGTCGGGAACGTTGCTTCAAGGGTTCCTCCATGATGAAAAGTTTGGGAAAGGCTGATTCAGAAGATTGAATATGACATTGCTGCTATGATATTTCCTCCCCCATGTTCCTCCTCCCCTGATTTCTCTGTCAACATCAACGGCACAACTATCAACCCGTCCACCCATGCCAAGGTCCTAAGCATAATCCTGGACTCTGAACTATCCTTTCTGCCCCACATCCAGTCGCTGTCCAAAGCTTGCCGCCTCAACCTCCGTAACATCACCAAGATACGCCCCTTCCTAACCAACGACACCAAAAAGCTTCTAATCCACTCCACTCCACTTCTCGATTACTGCAACTCCCTTCTCATTGGCTTACCTTTAAAAAGACTCCTCCCCCCTTCAGTCCATCATGAAGGCTGCTGCCAGGTTCATCCACCTTGCAAACCGCTCTGTATCTGCCACCCCTCTTTGCCAATCCCTCCATTGGCTGCAACTCAACCAACAAATTAAATTCAAGTTACTAACCATAACTTATGGCTCGTTTCCACTGAGCGGTATGGTACGGTTTTGGTTCGGTACGGTACGCCAGTGGTCCTCAACCCTGGCCTACAGGGTCCACTAACAGGCCAGATTTGCAAGATAACTGAAATACATCCCAGGTGATATCATTTGCTGCTCAGTGATTGCAGTACTTTAGTCTGCATCTCCCCAAGGTAATACTTAAAATCTGGCCTGTTAGTGGGCCCTGAGGACCGGAGTTGAAGACCACTGCGGTACGCTATTTTGGCCGTTTCCATTGTGAATGGTACCCTAATTCCGAACCGTAGCGTACCACTTTTTTGGGACCCTTTCGTTGGGGTACCAAGCACATTAGTACCGTACCAACAGGGTGGAGCTACACTCTGCAGAACTTTGATTGGTTGACAGAGAATCGTCTATCACAGCTTTCCTGCTACACCACGCCTATCATGAAAGGGCACTATTGGCAGTGGAAACGCAATGTGTACCGTTCCAAACCGTACCGTACTGAACCAAACCGTACCGTACCACTCAGTGGAAACGAGGCATTACAAAGCCATCTTGTTCTCTTCGTTCCTCCCAGGACCTCCTGCTCTCTAACTCCCTTGTAACCACTTCCCATGCTCGCCTCCAGGACTTCTCCCGAGCTTCTCCCATCCTCTGGAATGCTCTACCCCCATCTTTTCGACTATCTCCTACTTTGTCTACTTTCATACTATCCCTGAAAACACATCTCTTCAGAGAAACCTGGCATCCACCTAACAACTGTACTTTTATTTTCTCCATCAGCCCATCCCCCACAGTCATTACCTCTTGTATCTCTTGACCCTCCCTCTTAGATTGTAAGCTCTAACGAGCAGGGCCCTCTGATTCCTACTGTATTAAAGTGTATTGTATTTGTACTGTCTACCCTCAAGTTGTAAAGCGCTGCGTAAACTGTCGGCGCTATATAAATCCTATATAATAATAATAATAATAATAGTTTCCAATGATCACATTCCCAATAAAGAAAATCCAAAGAAGTACCTACCTCTCTCAACTTGGTGAGTTTCTGCAGTCGAACGGGTTGGATGTGAAAATCTTTGAGCCCTGTAAATTTCGACAGTTTATTGTTGCTTTTATCATGGAAAAACTTTTCTTTGTCCGGTAATTCCAAACTGGATTTATTTTTCTGCTCCTGGTCCACGCTGTCCCAGGAGAGGGCCCTCAAAAGCGGAGGTCGGGGCCCAGCTGACACATGCTCTAGTTGGGATACAAACTTGGAGTCTGCTGGAGCCGTGTTTGACCCTGGAACCAGGAACGCCACACTGGAGACCCCTGGAGGTTGCGTCAGGCTCCCTTGGGGTGAATCATTGTCTTTGGGTTTTTTAAGGATTGATTTGGCAGACTCGTGCTCAGGGCTGTTTAGGGGTTTGCAGGGTGAGGGTTTACTAACTTCCGAAGGTCCAGCTTTGTATGTGTTCGTCACATGTTTAAGGGGGTCAAAGTTTTCCTTCTGTTCGGAAAGGGTCTCTTTGGAGGCTACTAAGGTATGGGGGCGGGGGGTCAGTCTGCCCTGTGAGATCTTTCTGGGCTCTTGCTGGAATCCTTTCGTGGCATTCTGAAACACGGAGAAAATCAAATTATTCTTCAAGAATTAACACAAGGCAATTTATAAGAGGTTATTGCCTATAAAATAAATCTACTGTACTTTCCAATGGAAAACCAATAAAGTACATCCAGAAAGTACTCACACCGCTTTACTGTTACAGCCTTATTCCAAAATGAATAAAATGTATTATTTTCCTCAAAATTCTACAAATAATACCCCATAATGACAACATGAAAGAAGTTTGTTTTAAATCTTTGCAAATCACAAAATTCCCATGTACATAAGTATTCACACCATTTGCTCAATACTTTGGTGAAGCTCCTTTGGCACCAATTACAGCCTCAAGTCTTTTTGAGTATGATGCTACAAGCTTGGCACACCTATTTTTTGGGCAGTTTCTCCCATTCTTCTTTGCAGGACTTCTCAAGTTCCATCAGGTTGGATAGGGAGCATCGTTGCACAGCCATTTTCAGATCTCTCCAGAGATGTTCACTCGGGTACAAGTCTGGCCTCTGCTTGGGCTACTCAAGGACATTCACAGAGTTGTCTCGTAGCCACTTCTTTGTTATATTGGCTGTGTGCTTAGGGTCAATGTCCTGTTGGATGATGAGCCTTTACCCAGGGCCGATGCTACCACTAGGCATACTAGGCGGCCGCCTAGGGCGCACTGCCACCTAGGGCGCAGCCATGGCCAGTGCCACATTTCTTTCCTGTCACCTCCTCATCCTCAATGGATGTCACCTCTAGAGAGGGGGGAACTTTGTATATGAAGGGGTGTGCAGGGTTAAAGGGGGGCAGTGTGTATATGAAGGGGGTGTAAGGTTAAAGGGGGGCAGTGTGTATAGGAAGGGGGTGTAGAGTTAAAGAGGGGCAGTGTGTGCAGGAAGGGGGTGTAGCATTAAAGAAGGGCAGTGTGTACAGGAAGTGGGGGGCAGTGTGTACAAGAAAGGGTTAAAGGGGGCACTTTGCTTATGAAGGGATGTGTAGGGTTAAAGGGGGCAGTGTGTATATAAAGGGGGGTGTAGGGTAAAAGGGGGGCAGTGTGTATATGAAGGAGAGTGTAGGGTTAAAGAGAGGCAGTGTGTATATGAAGGAGGGTGTAGGGTTAAAGGGGGGCAGTGTGTATATGAAGGAGGGTGTAGGGTTAAAGAGAGGCAGTGTGTATATGAAGGGGGGTGTAGGGTTAAATAGAGGCAGTGTGTATATGAAGGGGGTGTAGGGTTAAATAGAGGCAGTGTGTATATGAAGGGGGGTGTAGGGTTAAAGAGAGGCAGTGTGTATATGAAGGGGGGTGTAGGGTTAAAGGGGGGCAGTGTGTGCAGGAAGGGGGACAGTGTGTACAGGAGGGGGAGAGTGGGGTTAAAAGGGGGGCATTATGTACAGGAAGGGGGGGGCAATGTGTTTTTTTGGGGGGGGGGTGCAAGTTGCTAGTCTTGCCTAGGGTGCAAAATAGTCTAGCACCGTCCCTGCCTTTACCCCAGTCTGAGGTCTAGAGCGCTTAGGAGAAGGTTTTCATCAAGGATGTCCCTGTATATTGCTGCATTCATCTTTCCCTCAGTCCTGACTAGTCTCCCAGTTCTTGCCACTGAAAAACATCCCCACAGCATGATGCTGCCACCACCATGCTTCACTGAAGGGATGGTATTGACTAGGAGATGAGCGGTGCCTGGTTTCCTCCAGAAATTAATAGTTAATATAGTTACTATAGTCAGCCGACTTGAAAGACATCTGTGCGGGTTCATGCACAGATGGCTATTGAAGTCACCAAAAGTAAAGCAGGAACTACTGTTGGAAATTGGCGCAGCGCCGCAAAGTCGCCATTGCACTGATTGGGACGGTGTCATTGCCGGCAATAGGCTGCGACTTGCCATGCGATTAGACCTGTCAAATCATTCCGATATGAAAGGGGGCTTAGGCTCCTTTCACACAGCAGTCCGTCAAACGGACTCCGCTTTTCTCAGCAGGGGATCGAGCCGCCGATCCCCCGCTGAGCAGCAGAATGACAGCTGTGTCTCCGCGCTGTTTGCGGAGACACAGCTGTCAGTTCCCCATGCATCTCTATGGGGGAAATCGGATGGGAACGGATGGAAAATAGGGTTTCCATCCGTCCAGATTTGACGGATCGGATCGGTTGTCAGTGGACATGTCTCCGCTGACATCCGATCCCCCATAGAGATGCATGGGGGGACCGTTCAGATCCGCCAAAAAAACGGACAGGCGGATCTGAACAGTCCGCCTGTGTGAAAGGGGCCTTAGGGTTGATTTACCAAAACTGGAGAGTGCAAAATCGGGTGCAGCTGTGCATAGAAACCAATCAACTTCCAGTTGTTCTTACTAAATCTTAATTTAGCAAGCTGATTGGCTACCATGCACAACTGCACCAGATCCTGAGTGCACCAGCATTAGTAAATCTCTCCTTTTGTGCCTATAAGGAATGTAGTTGCTTTCAGTACATAGCATTGTAAATCGAAAAAAAAAAAAAAATAAGTGCTGTGAATTTCGAAGACAAAGGTCAATGGGAACAATCCTTTCTAATTGGCTGCAGTTGTCTTCTAGTCTGCCACTCAGCACCAGCAAAGTGCGCCCTCTGGTGAAAGTTTGTCATTAATGCTCCTCATATACTGGAAATGAGACCCTATTCACATCGCAGTGTTTTGTACCTGGATGCTCGAAAACCTCCAAACCATAGGTGTGCAAAGCCTATCGCATTAGGGTGTGCACCTCAAAGCTCAAACACATGTGTGTGTGTGTGTGTGAATGTGTATATATACTGACAGTGTCAGCAGAGCAGTGGAGGCATCAGTAGGGCAGAGATTGGTGTCAGTAGTTTTTATTTGTATAATTTTATTTTTATTATTTTTTACAATTTTATTTTGTTTTTACAAATTTTTAAGGAGCCCCAATAGGGGGCTTTGGTGAAATATCAGGGGTTTAAACAGGGGGAATCTACGCCACACAGGGTGATTAGGGTGTGCCTGGGCACACCTGGCACACCCTGTGCACACGCCTATGTTCCAAACTCTCAGTATCCTAAATCTTATGTTATTCAATATCGGCTGTTCACATATGAAGCCTGGAGCTCAAAGCCTGATGCTAAAAAAAAGTAGCTACGTGAGCTACTTTAAGGCAGATTTCAGTGTATTTTGGCCCCATGGATTTCAGTGGGAAGGCCTGTAAATGCTTGAATAAGGCACTTTTGATTGCTTCTATCTATATCCATCTCTTTGTGTGTGTATCTATCTATCTATCTATCTATCTATCTATCTATCTATCTATCTATCTATCTATCTATCTATCTATCTATCTATCTATCTATCTATCTATCTATCTATCTATCTATCTATCTATCTATCTATCTATCTATCTATCTATCTACACACACAGTGTATACACTATATTACCAAAAGTATTGGGACGCCTGCCTTACACACACATGAACTTTAATGGCATCCCAGTCTTAGTTCGTAGGGTTCAATATTGAGTTGGCCCACCCTTTGCAGCTATAACATCTTCAACTCTTCTTGGAAGGCTGTCCACAAGGTTTAGGAGTGTGTCTATGGGAATGTTTGACCATTCTTCCAGAAGCGCATTTGTGAGATCAGGCACTGATGTTGGAGAGAAGGCCTGGCTCGCAGTCTCCGCTCTAATTCAACAAATGGGGATATGTAGGGTTGGTCTGTAATGTAGGGTTGGTCTGTAATGTAGGGTTGGTCTGTATACAGCAAATGAATAAAGGGAGAGGTAAGGAAAAAGTCCTGCTTGGTGGTCACTCCCTGCAGCAGTATATGGATCAAACCACCATTTTAAATATTGTCTGGACACTGGATTTTACACTTCTCTACAAATGGAATGGAATCCAGGAATTGATGAAGGACACATTTCCGAAAATGTGCAGTCCCTTGTTTGTAAATGCATCCCTGCCTGTAAATGCATTGAAGATATGAAGTAAAGAAAGAAAGAAACTTACAATGATTGAAATTGTATCTCCAATTTTTAATGATATATATATGTATATACACACACATCCCTTCCATTTCTTCTATATATATATATATATATATATATATATATATATATATTGGTTTCTCACCTGCAATATGGCTGCAGCTGAAGGGAAGACGTTGGGATAAGGATCAGGTCCTGTGTAAAAAGAAAGAAGAAGCAGAGTTTCATTAGGATAATAGGTGATTTTACTGATTTACCTAGCAGTGTATGAATGATCAAATCCACCGTACCGGACATATAGGTTGAGGGTGGGTGGGAGTTTATTCACCTAATGGCTTGAGTCACCAGTAGTGAGATATGCTCACAGTAGCCAATGCACTCCGTTCCCAAAGATAACCCACAGGTAAAAGGATCTTTAGTTTCAAAAGAGTGACAGTTCATTTCAGCTTTATTCACTGAGATTTAAAAAATGACAGTTACATGACTAAAAATAGAGATGCTTATAAGGATCCTTGCAGTTGTGCGGCTGAGCCCATTCAGCATAAATGGTGGTGTCTTTCCCCAGGTGCAGTGCAGAACCTTACTTAGCACTGCTGTAGGGCTGGGACAAGGAGTGGGCAGGAGGGGCAGCTGCCCTGGGCACTGTGGTATTATGTGAGGTGGGGGGGGGGGGGGCACCACAAGGAGGTTGGGGGGGAGGGGGTTTGTATTGGGAGGGGGAACTTCACATGGCACCAAATCTATCGCCCTTCTCCCCCCCTCGCTAATAGCTGGGGACTCCATGTGGCACCAAATCCATTGCCCTTCTCCACTCTACTAATAGCTGGGGATTGCTAGAGACTCCACATGGCACCAAATCCATCGCTCTTCTCCAACCCGCTAATAGCTGGGGACTGCTGGGGACTCCACATGGCACTGAATCCATCACCCTTCTCCACCCCGCTAATAGCTGGGGACTCCACAAGGCACTGAATCCATCGCCCTTCTCCACAATGCTAATAGCTGGGGATTGCTGGAGACTCCACATGGCACCGAATCCATCGCCCTTCTCCAACCCACTAATAGCTGGGGCTTGCTGGGGACTCCACATGGCACCAAATCCATCGTCCTTCTCCACCCCGCTAATAGCTGGGGACTGCTGGGGACTCCACATGGCACTGAATCCATCACTGTTCCCCACCCTGCTAATAGCTGGGGACTGCTGGGGACTCCACGTGGCACCAAATCCATTGCCCTTCTACACCCCGCTAATAGCTGGGGACTGCTGGGGACTGCACGTGGCACCGAATCCATTGCTGTTCTCCACCCTGCTAATAGCTGGGGACTGCTTGGGACTCCACGTGGCACTGAATCCATCGCCCTTCTCCCCCCCCCCCCCCCCCGCTAATAGCTGGGGACTTCATGTGGCACTGAATCTATTGCCCTTCTCCAACCCGCCCATAGCTGAGGAATGCTGGGGACTCGAGGTGGCACCCAATCCATCACCATTCCCCCACCCTGCTAATAGCTGGGGACTGCTGGAGACTCCACATGGCACCAAATCCATCGCCCTTCTCCACCCCGCTAATAGCTGGGGACTGCTGGGGACTGCTGGGGACTCCACATGGCACTGAATCCCTCACCGTTCCCCACCCCACTAATAGCTGGGAACTGCTGGGGACTTCACGTGGCACCAAATCCATCGCCCTTCTCCAACCCGCTAATAGCTGAGGACTGCTGGGGACTCCATGTGGCACCAAATCCATTGCCCTTCTCCATCCTGCTAATAGCTGGGGACTGCTGGGGACTCCACGTGGCACCAAATCCACTGCCCTTCTCCACTCCGCTGATAGCTGGGGACTGCTGGGGACTCCACGTGGCACCGAATCTATTTCCCTTCTCCAACCCGCTCATAGCTGGGGACTGCTGGGGACTCCAGGTGGCACCAAATCCATCACCTTCCCCCACCCTGCTAATAGCTGGGGACTGCTGGGTACTCCACATGTCTTCTGGGGCACAGCTTGCTGAACAACCAGGCCTCGATCGTGGACACTTCATCCAAGATAAGACTTCAACCATTCTGGTCCTTAGGAGGAGGACAGAGGGAACGCGGCCTCTGGCTCAGAGCAAAGATTTATGGGAGTGGGGTCCAATAGGGGAGGAGTGGAGGCGGAGTTAACCCATACGTATGCTGCCATGGAGTCTGCATTTAGGTAAAAAAAGCCTTTAGCCTTTACAACAAAGTCCACGTTAACCTGGTAATTATTATTGCGGCATTGTTCTTTTTTTTTCCAAATAAGTGAGCAATTTGTCCGGACAGCTAATATACCTAATATAGTCACAAGCAAGTTGCCGTTTCCCTGGCTGCTGGAATGCCAAAATGAACGGAAAAAAAAACCCCTGTGTGCCTGGCAGTGATTGGAGGAGAGAAGAATTCTGACAAATATGCTGCATCTCATTTATTCCGACTATTATTAGTCTGCAATTTCTGCACATTAAGCCAGGGTGAAATTACCACTAAAAAGTCTCATAATTCACTTAGTAACCACATAAATATTGAGCGCGGTGGGGAGCAACTAAAGATCGCAGATTGGGATTTGCATCATCAATCTTCAGCCCTCCAGCCAGTAGAATGGACCATGTCTGCTCATGATAAAAGCTTTGTGGTGATCTTGAAATGTTAAAGGGGTCCTTGTACGAAAAACTGACAATCTAATGGGATAATCTGAATTGCTGTTCCAACTTGGTGACAAAAGCGAAACAAGTATAAACATCACTTGGATTGAATAGCCAGGGCAAGCTGCATGGCATTGAATGCATCCCGGACAGTGGCAGCCCATCCATTAGGGCCGCCTTCCCCTGTCCGTGCATCTGGCCCCCTAATCTACATGCAGGGCGCGGGACGCATGAATTCCAATGGGATCCATGCATACCCCCCCACGGCCCATGGAGCACCAGCCGCCACTGATCCTGGACTATACAATGCAGGAGAGTGTATCTAAAGCCAAGCTTTAACCACTTCAGCTCCCTCCGGAAGGTTTTACCCCCTTGCCAGGCCATTTTTTTGCAATTCGGCACTGCAATAATTTAACCAACAATTGCGCGGTCGTACAACGCTGTACCCAAAAACAATTGATGTCCTTCTTTTCCCACAAACAGAGCTTTCTTTTGGTGGTATTTGATCCCCTCTGCGGTTTTTAGATTTTGGGCTATAAAAAAAAAAAAAAATTAGTGCGACAATTTGGAAAAAAACATCAATATTTTTTACTTTCTGCTTATTCCCAATAAAAAAATTTAAAAAATCTATTTTTTTTTATCAGTTTAGGCCAATTTGTATTCTGCTACATATTTTTGGTAAAAAAAATCCCAAAAAGCGTATTTTAATTGGTTTGCACACTACGGGATAGATTCTTGGACTTTTTTTTGTTTTTTATTAGTAATGGTGGCGATCAGCGATTTTTTAGTGGTATTGCGACATTGCGGTGGACAGATCGGACCCCTAACTGACATTTTTTACCCTTGCCCCAGGATCAGTGGGAAGAGCCCCAGGCTTGAAGGGAAGGGGGTCCCGGGGGGACCCTTCATGGTTTCTTGCACCGGGGCCCTGAAGGTTCTAGTTACTCCTCTGCTCAGGGGCTGACTGTCAACTTTCGGCCCAGGGGGAAAGTACAAACCAGAGGCCCATGGTGCAGAGACTCAGCCCCCATTCCCACTTTCCCTCACCCCCCCCCCCCCACTCTCTCAATCCTCCTCCTGACCCCCATTATAAGCTGAAGCCCTGCTCCAGATACTCTCTAATTACAGGATGAATCCAGGTTCCCGACCTGGCCAGCAGGGGGAGGTTGGGACAGCTCGGTTGGGGGTGGCTGGGGCAGAAGTGTCTCCAGTGGGGCATTGATACCAGCCTCTGCCCAGACACAGTTTACACCATCCATGGCGGGGGGGGGGGGGGGTTGAGGCTTGTCCTTTGTCCTTGTCTTCATCCCGCACTTAGTAGGTCAGTGGTGGGCACTTTTTACTTCTCTTCACCAGGAATCTGGTGGCATGTCTGTGAAAGAAGTGGTGCAGCCTTTTTACGGGGCATCAGAGCGACCCAGGGGGCAATTGCCCCTCTGCCCCCTGGCCCAGTCCTCCCCTGCCTCTGCTGCTGCATTCTATAAAATGAAGTTGGCAAAAGAGACAGTGACAAGACTCACCGAAGACTGGCAAAGGGCAAAACTACAATTTCTCTTTAATTCCATCCCCCACCATCCATAGCACCGCATACTCCTCTTTACTCTTCTTCGGCGCTTCCCCCTCACAGCCGCTCTGTAATTTTTTTTTATGTTTCAATCTTTTTATTAAAGATTTTTTCAAAAGGTATAAAATAAACACATTGCCAATAGTAAACCAAAGGCAGAAAAAAAATGATTTGACAATTAACCACTTAAGCCCCAGCCCTATTTCGGACACTTTTTGTTTACAAGTTAAAATCAGTATTTTTTCCTAGAACCCCCAAACATTATATATATATTTTTTAGCAAAGACTCTGGAGAATAAAATGTCGGTCATTGCAATATTTTTTGTCACGCGGTATTTGCACAGCGGTCTTTAAAAATTTTTTGGGAAAAAATTTGAAGAATCACATTTCACTGCATTTAAAAAAATACTAAACAGTAAAGTTAGCCCATTTTTTTTGTATATTGTGAAGGATGATGTCACGCCGAGTAAATAGATACCTAACATGTTACGGTTTAAAATTGCGCACACCTGTGGAATGGCGACAAACTACGGTCAATAGAGATCTCAATAGGCGGCGATTTAAATTTATTTAACGGTTACCAGTTTAGAGTAAGAGTGTAGCTCTTTTTTTTTAATTATTGCTCTCGCTCTGGCGATTGCGGCGATACCTCACATGTGTGGTTTGAACAGCGATTTAATTCGCGGCTCAACTTCCGTATACGTTTTTTTTTGTGCGCGAACTAACGGTGACGGGGGCGGCTAAATTTTTGTATTTTTTTTCCTATTTATTTTATTTTGTTTTTTAACTTTATTACAGGTTTTTTTAAAAAAAAGAACTGATCACTTTTATTGCTGTCACAAGCAATGTAAACATCCCTTGTGACACCAATATGCAGTGACAGGTACTCTTTATGGAGGGATCGAGGGTCTAAAAGACCCCTCCACTACACTTCCATGTATGCAAAACACCGAAAACGGCGTTTTTGCATACAGCCGTTTTTTTTTACATTTGCCGCCTTTTGCAGTACAGTAACCCGGAAGTGACGTCATGGACGCCGCCTCCGTGTTACGTCATCGGAGACCCGATCGAAGCCGTTTCCGGCATTGATCGGGACTCCATTCAGCCGGCGAACGTGCTGGCTGGGTACTCGGGTCTCCCGGTGGGACGGGAGCCCGAGCAAAGCCACGGAAGGCGGCGGGGGGGACGTCCCTTCCCGCTCACCCGGGTAACGATCGAGCGGCTCCCGAGCCGCATCGGTCGTTACCGACGGAAAGCCAACCGTCGGCTCTAAACCACGGTACCGGGATGATGCCTCTAGCTAGAGGCATCACCCCAGTATACTACCGCAAAGTTTGCCGACGTAGTCCTACGTCACTTTGCGGTGAGTGGTTAAGGGGAACTTCCATTACACAGAATATATGCATGGGGAGAACCATAAGGAAGGCTATGCAGGTACTGTTAATTCTAAAAGTGAGAGGAGTGTACCAAAAGTCCGATTAGGCCTAGGGACAGGGCCATCCTACCAAATGGGCACGCTGGGCAGTTACCCGGGGCCCCCCTTGCCAAGGGGGACCTCACCTCCCCAGTGACCCAACCCCAGCCCCAGCCAAGCATTAGTCCCGAATCCCGTGTGCATCCCGCCACCGAACTTAGCAGGTGGCAAGCGTCTGTCGGCCCTGCGTTGCTGTCAGGCCACTTGGGCCATGGAGGGGGGAGCCCACAACTGCAGGAATGTCTGTCCGCCTCCATGGGAACAGCCACACAGGACAGTCGAGTCTGACTCCCATCCGTGTGTGTGTTCCCTGGACCCAGCCGCCCAACTTGGAAGCTGTCATTAGCCTGGCACTGCTGTACCAATAAATATCGCATTATCGATAATTTGCATTTTTATTCTCTTAGGTGATTGTGTAGGCGGGGCCCCAGTGCACGGCTTTGCCCGGGGCCCTTTAATGCTCTTAAGATGGCACTGCCTAGGGAATCATATTCTCAATACCCCTAGTCTCACTCGTGTAACAAGGGTGCATTTACATTTTCGATGTAACACATCGGGGTTCGCTCCCGGCCGAAGACAAGCAACCCTCAATTTGCTACACCACAGCGCTCTGTACTTTTGAGTACGGAGGAGCATGTGGCTCAATCTCTTTCCTCTCATGTGATAGTGATGGAGCTTGTTGATTGGCCGATCACTGCCACATGGACATTAACCACTTCCGGACCGGAAGGTTTTACCCCCCTTCATGACCAGGCCATTTTTTTGCACAGTCGTGCAACGCTGTACCCCAAAATAAATTATGTATTTTCTTTCCCACAAATAGAGCTTTCATTTGGTGGCCTTTGATGACTTCTGCGGTTTTTATTTTTTTTAAACAAAAAAAGAGCAACAATGTTGAAAAAAAAAATGTATACTTTCTGCTATAAAACACAGCCAATAGATTTTTTTTTTTTTTTTTTCATCATGTTTGTTTCATCAATTTAGGTCAATATGTATTCTGGCTACATATTTTCGGTAAAAAAAATTCCCAATAAGCGTATATTGATTGGGTTGCGCAAATGTTATAGTGCCTACAAACTATGCAATATTTTTATGGAATTTTTATTTATTTATTTTTTTTACTTGTAATGGCGGCGATTAGCGATTTTTAATGGAACTGCGACATTGCGGCGGACAAATCGTACATCTAACTGACACTTTTTGGGGACCAGTGACACTAATACAGTGATCGGTGCTGAACAAAATGCATTGTCACTGCACTAATGGCACTGGCAAATGGTTGACATCAGGGGTGATCAAAGGGTTAAGTGTGTCCCTAGGGGGTGGTTACTAACTATGTGGGGGGGGGGCATAGGTTTGCACAGCCTATTGCATTAGGGTGTGAACCCCAAAGCTCAAACACATATCCATGTGTATATACTGATGGTGTCAGTAGGTTAGAGATCGGTGTCTGTAGTTTTATTGTTATTTTTTATTCTTTTTTACAATTTTATTTTTTTTGTTAGCCTAGTTAGGGAGCTTTGGCGAAATATCAGGGGTCTAAACAGGGGGAATCTGCACCACAAGGGGTGATTAGGGCCCAGGCACACCTGGCACACCCTGTGCGCACGCCTATGATGGGGGAGGGGGGTTATACTGATTGGGGAAAGAGAGATCCTGTCTTAGCAGGAACACAAGATCTCCATCTTGTCCCCTTGCAGAACGGCGATCTGCCTTGTTTACATAGGCAGATCGCTGTTCTGCCTGTCTTGGGAATGATTGGCTTCCGCTGTGTCCAATCACCAGCAGTGCGCACACTCGCCCAAACGCATTGCACGAAATGATGTACCTGTATCTGATTTTGCGCAATAGAGCCACCACCCTGCAGTAAATGTACGTGGGGCGGCCAGCAAGTGGTTAATTTTTCTTAAAAGCCCCACTAATAGGATCCCCTTGCACCCCCCATGTCCTATAGCTGCCGCTTCAACTGTTATGGTTATGGCGGTTCTGCCTCTCTCAGGGGACATCAGGTCCGCCGGACCCATTGATTGACATCCCGGTTAGCCAATCACAGCACGATTGCACCTCTGGCGGCGCGATGGCGCCATCCAGTGGCTAATAAACTAAATGTAATTTCACGCAATAGCGCCATCTGCCGCAGTGTATATGCGGCGGCCGGTCGGCAAGTGGTTATTAAGAGATAGTCCTCAGCTCTGTGTAAGCTCTAGCTCGGCAATTTAGAGCTTCCTTTCCTCGTGTAGCACCCTCCTAGTCAGGTGCTAGATTAACAGATATAGTTTGGCTTTCGCTGCTTATCAGGAAAGCAGTAGGTAAAAGCATTGGAGCTCTCTGCTTATCAGGGAGCTAGATCTATTAGTTAGGTTCAGTGTGTCCAGGCTGAGGGAGTGTCCCCATTCATGTGGGCTGAGGGAGTGTCCCCATTCATGTGAGCTGAGGGAGTGTCCCCATTCATGTGGGCTGAGAGAGTGTCCCCATTCATGTGGGCTGATAGAGTGTTCCCATTCATGTGGGCTGAGAGAGTGTCCCCATTCATGTGGGCTGAGAGAGTGTCCCCATTCATGTGGGCTGAGAGACTGTCCCCATTCATGTGGGCTGAGAGAGTGTCCCCATTCATGTGGGCTGAGGGAGTGTCTCCATTCATGTGGGCTGAGGGAGTGTCCCCATTCATGTGGGCTGAGGGAGTTTCCCCATTCATGTGGGCTGAGGGAGTTTCCCCATTCCTGTGGGCTGAGGGAGTGTCCCCATTCCTGTGGGCTGAGGGAGTGTCTCCATTCATGTGGGCTGAGGGAGTGTCCCCATTCATGTGGGCTGAGGGAGTTTCCCCATTCATGTGGGCTGAGGGAGTTTCCCCATTCCTGTGGGCTGAGGGAGTGTCCCCATTCATGTGGGCTGAGGGAGTGTCCCCATTCATGTGGGCTGAGGGAGTGTCCCCATTCATGTGGGCTGAGGGAGTTTCCCCATTCATGTGGGCTGAGGGAGTGTCCCCATTCATGTGGGCTGAGGGAGTGTCCCCATTCATGTGTGCTGAGGGAGTGTCCCCATTAAAGTGTGCTGAGGGAGTGTCCCCATTAAAGTGTGCTGAGGGAGTGTCCCCATTAAAGTGTGCTGAGGGAGTGTCCCCATTAATGTGGGCTGAGGGAGTGTCCCCATTAATGTGGGCTGAGGGAGTGTCCCCATTAAAGTGTGCTGAGGGAGTGTCCCCATTAAAGTGTGCTGAGGGAATGTCCCCATTAAAGTGGGCTGAGGGAGTGTCCCCATTCATGTGGGCTGAGGGAGTGTCCCCATTCATGTGGGCTGAGGGAGTGTCCCCATTCATGTGGGCTGAGGGAGTGTCCCCACTGTATCCAATGGAGAGGTACATTGGACAGTGGAGGAAACCCAGCCAATGATACACAGGCTTTTGTAACTGTCCCAGGGGGCTGGCACAGGCAAGTGGTGCATCATGGGATAGCGTATAAAAGCCAAGGACACATGTGGCAGGGGGTATTTGGGCGGGAAGTCAAGCCCCGGAAGGAGGGTGACGGCTTTCTCTTCTTCTGAAGCTGTGGAAGGTGGTCACAGGCATGTTGGCCTGGTGAACCAGAGGTGTGGCTAAACCTAGAGGTCCAGTGGAAGCTGACTGGTGGAGGCAACGGTGACTCTGGAAAAACAGTGTCTGTGAGTACAGAGGAATTTGCCCAGGGGTCTGCCAGGAAGGGGACCACTCTAGAGGCTAGAGTCAGTGGACGGGTGTCAGCACACAGGCAGTGAGAGTGAAAGGGGGTGCCAAGTTTAGAACCCTGAAGAGAATTAGAGCAGGAACACATTAAAGCATCTTCACTACAGTGGCAAGGTGAAGCAGCGGCCTTGCCGCATTCTACAGATAGTTGTCCTCATGACTGTGAATAGTTAATAGTTGGAGTATCCCACTCATCCCTTCTCCTATCCAGGTTCTCAATAAAAACACAAAAACCAACATCCCCTGGATTGATTATTGACTGAGGCAAGGACTTTCATTGCTGATCATCTGCTGTAAGTTGCTAAAGGTAACCCAGGGGAATCCAGAAAGTGTAATTCTCAGCAGTCCTCTAGGGGGCAGTGCTACACTTGTTTTCAGTGGCTGAACAGAGAGGGAAAAAGTGAGTTGGGGTAAGAGGTAAATAAAGAGCACCTGTTGATTTACCCCTAATGCTAAAAATGCATTGAAAATATTGAAATAAACTTTATACATGACTGATTGAGATGTCTCACTATGGCAGCGCAGAATGTATGCAATCAGACGTACCTGGAGCTGAAGGGAAGGTGAAAGAATTACTCCGCGATGACACGGGTGACACTTTGGGGCTCAGAGATGGAGAAGA
Organism: Pelophylax lessonae; assembly: GCF_965119305.1. Classification (NCBI taxonomy): domain Eukaryota; kingdom Metazoa; phylum Chordata; class Amphibia; order Anura; family Ranidae; genus Pelophylax; species Pelophylax lessonae. The sequence continues at coordinate 16,274,656 of NC_138777.1, read as the reverse complement.
AACTGCTAAAAAAAAAGAAATATAATAGGAAAAATGTGTTACAATAAAGCAGATCTCCAGCTTATACTAAAAACTGGTCTTTGTCTGTAGTATTAAAAGTAAGGATAGACCGATATGTTTTTTTCAGGAGCGATACCGATATTTTGGTCACAACGTATCGGTATTGGCCGATATGGGCCAATATTTTGTACATTTAAAGTTTTGAAAAATAAAGACAATTTTTGACACAAATCTGGTACTGAACATGTTAATTTTTGTTTAATACTTAATGGCTGGCTTGCTGGCACCCTGTGGTGGGTGGCTGGCTGGCTGGCACCCTGTGGTGGGTGGCTGGCTGGCACCCTGTGGTGGGTGGCTGGCTAGCACTCTGTGGTGGGTGGCTGGCTGGTTGGCACCCTGTGGTGGGTGGGTGGCTGGCTGGCACCCTGTGGTGGGTGGCTGGCTGGCTGGCACCCTGTGGTGGGTGGGTGGCTGGCTGGCACCTTGTGGTGGGTGGGTGGGTGGCTGGCTGGCTGGCACCCTGTGGTGGGTGGGTGGCTGGCACAGGGCCTGTGGGTGGCTGGCTGGCTCGCTGGTACAGTGCCTGTGGCTGGCTGGTACAGTGCCTGTGGCTGGCTGGTACAGGGCCTGTGGGTGGCTGGCTGGTACAGTGCCTGTGGGTGGCTGGCTGGTACAGTGCCTGTGGGGGGCTGGCTGGTAGAGGGCCTGTGGGTGTGGGTGGCTGGCTGGCACCGGGCTGCTGTCAGTGGGTAAATGGCTGTAATACACTCCCGCGAGACTAGTCCCGACTCCAGTGCCTTGGCAAAATGCCTAAATATTTCCCAAAACTGTATACAAGCCGGCGTGTGGATGAAGACTGCCTTTTTAGTTACACAAAGCCACCAGTTTTGCCCATTACAACCTTCTAGCTGCCGGGGTCCTAATGACCAATGGCATCATCAGTTGATGAGGATTATGTCAGTCGCCTGCATAGTAGTGATCGTCCGATATTGTTTTTTTAATGCCGATACTGATACCGATATTTTGGTCATCAGGTATCGGTATTGGCCGATATTTTCAGACATTAAAAAAAATTCTTTTTATTTATTTATTTATTTTTTTTAAATAGGTACTGTTGTGGAGGGATCTGGGGTTCTAAAAGACCCCAAACCCCTGCTCTGCATTTAAAAACATTCAAAACGCCAAGTTTGGCAGTTTTGAATGCTGTTATTTTTTTTAATTCGGCGCAGAGTACCCGGAAGTGATGTCATGACATCACTACCGGGTTTTTTACATGTAGAGCGGATCAGAGCCGAATGCGGCTTTGATCGCGTCTTCGGTCGCCATGCAGGCTGGTTGCCCGGGTCTCCCGGTGGGATTGGAGACCTGGGCGAGCCGTGGAATGCGGTGGGAGGGGAGGGGGGGGACGTCCCCTCCAGCTACTTGTAATGACAGCGGAGCTGCTTCTCAGTCGCATCGGTATTCATTAGAAGACAGCCGACCCTCGGCTATGGACACCGGTACCGGGGTGATGCCTCTAGCTGCAGGCATCACTCCGGTACAAGCACTTTCCCGAAATATCGCCAATATCAGTAACCTTAGGGGCCGATTCCCATATATCGGGAAAAGTGCATATCGGCCACCGATATATCTGTGTTGCCAATAATCGGTTGATCCCTACTGCATAGTATCATTGTTTGACCCTCCCCTGCCCCTCTCCATCAGCATTTGGGTCATATTAGCTAAGTGATAGAGAAAAACTGAGGGAGAAGAGAAACATAGGATTACTAGTCATTACCAGTTTGCAAAAGTGTATTTGCTTTGGAAGAATAAATCACCTCCAACCTTGGGTGTCCTACTTGGACTTGTGGATGTTGCTGCATTATGTAAAACTATTAGAATAGGTTTTACATTTTAGAATGGAGAGCCTCGAGACTGTCCATCATTTTTAAAGGGTGTCTCGAGACTCTCCATAATTTTTCAAGGGTGCCTCGGGGCTGTCCATAATTTTTAAAGGGTGCCTCGAGACTGTCTATAATTTTTAAAGGGTGCCTCAAGACTGTCCATCATTTTTAAAGGGTGCCTCGAGACTGTCCATCATTTTTAAAGGGTGTCTCAAGACTCTCCATAATTTTTCAAGGGTGCCTCGGGGCTGTCCATAATTTTTAAAGGGTGCCTCGAGACTGTCTATAATTTTTAAAGGGTGCCTCAAGACTGTCCATCATTTTTAAAGGGTGTCTCGAGACTCTCCATAATTTTTCAAGGGTGCCTCGAGACTCTCCATAATTTTTCAAGGGTGCCTCGAGACTGTCCATCATTTTTAAAGGGTGCCTCGAGACTGTCCATCATTTTTAAAGGGTGTCTCGAGACTCTCCATAATTTTTCAAGGGTGCCTCGAGACTCTCCATAATTTTTCAAGGGTGCCTCGAGACTGTCCATATTTTTTCAAGGGTGCCTCAAGACTGTCCATAATTTTTCAAGGGTGCCTCGAGACTGTCCATAATTTTTCAAGGGTGCCTCGAGACTGTCTATAATTTTTAAAGGGTGCCTCAAGACTGTCCATCATTTTTAAAGGGTGCCTCGAGACTGTCCATCATTTTTAAAGGGTGCCTCGAGACTGTCCATCATTTTTAAAGGGTGTCTCGAGACTGTCCATAATTTTTCAAGGATGTCTCGAGACTGTACATAATTTTTAAAGGGTGCCTCGAGACTGTCCATAATTTTTAAAGGATGTCTCGAGACTGTCCATCATTTTTAAAGGGTGCCTCGAGACTGTCCATATTTTTTCAAGGGTCCCTCGAGACTGTCCATAATTTTTCAAGGGTGCCTCGAGACTGTCTATAATTTTTAAAGGGTGCCTTGAGACTGTCTATAATTTTTAAAGGGTGCCTTAAGACTGTCCATCATTTTTAAAGGGTGCCTCGAGACTGTCCATCATTTTTAAAGGGTGCCTCGAGACTCTCCATAATTTTTCAAGGGTGCCTCGAGACTGTCCATAATTTTTCAAGGGTGCCTCGAGACTGTCTATAATTTTTAAAGGGTGCCTCAAGACTGTCCATCTTTAAAGGGTGCCTCGAGACTGTCCATCATTTTTAAAGGGTGCCTCGAGACTGTCCATCATTTTTAAAGTGTGCCTTGACTGAAAAAAGGTTGAGAAACACTGATCTACAGTTTCACTTTAAGTAAGATCTGATAGCAAATACCTGTAGGAGAGTCGGAGAGGCTGCATCGCGATCGTCTTCCTCGCCGTGTCAAGAATTTCTCGCTGACTTTCTTCGCCTCCTCCAGTATCTCCAAGTTCTTCTTTTTGTCCTCCTCTGTTATCCTGATTTCGGGTAAACTGTCGTTTACTAGGTCAATCACGTGCCCTTTGTTGTCTGAAAGAGAGCTTTAATGAGTTGAAACCAATGACACAGCTTACTAGCTATTGTGGCTCCTGTGACCTTGTGGCTCTAGTGGTAGAGTGGCTTCCTCAGTTCAAATGAGCGTTGGGAACATATTTCTAACCACATGAGCAATTCAGTTACCTAAAACCAATCACTATGTTGTCATGAAATGTGTCAAGACAGATTTTGATTGCCAAAAAACATGGCAGGAGGTGTGACGGTTTCTGAAAACAACCTGTACAAATTTCCATAACCCATTCACCATGGTGCTGTGAAGTCTGGGTTGGGTGTTCATTGTTTAGGTTACATGGCAAAATTAGAAGATAAGTTAGGCTTCTTTCACACATGCGGACCGTTCACTTCATGTTCAGCTTCCAAAAAAAAATTGCCTCTGACTTGTTAAATATAAGCTGAATTCTGGAAGTTGTTTGCAAAGAAAGGCAAGTAGAGGGCAAAGGACTGGTCACTAGTGTTGTTTGTGCTCATCCTGCCGATGATCCACTGTTTTAGCCTTGTTCTGTGTTTTTGTCAGGGGAGGACTGGGCCAGGGGGCAGGGGGGAATTGCCCCCTGGGCTGCTCTGATGCCCCCCGTAAAAAGGCTGCACTGCTTCTGCCACAGACATGCCTAAAGGATTCCTGGTGAAGAGAAGTAAAAAGTCCTAGCCACTGACCTACTGAGTGCAGGTTGAAGACAAGGACAGAGCGCAGGCCCCCCGCCAGCATGGATGGTGTAAACTGTGTCTGAGCAGAGGCCGGTTCCATGCCCCACTGGAGACTCTTCTCTCCCTCCAGCCCCAACCAAACTGTTCAAGCTACCCCCAACCGCCCCCTGCTGGCCAGGTCGGGAACCCGGATTCAGCCGGTAAGTATAGAGAGTATCTGGAGCACAAGGCTTCAGCTTGGAATGGGGGTCAGGAAGAGGATGGGAAGAGGGAGAGTGGGAGGGGGGCCAAGTCGCTGCAACATTGGCCTCTGGTTTGTACTTGCCCCCTGGGCTGAAAAGTTTCCAGTCTGCCGCTGGTTTCTGTAAGGAGGCAGCCATCTTGGTAGAGGTGGGCTTTGCTTCCTCATGTCAGAACCTCCAGCAAAGAGAACAGTGAGCAGGGCAGTAGAAACTTCATCAAATTGCACTCCAAGACTAGAAGTCAGAGGAAGCAGTGCCTTTGTTTTGAACGCTGTACTGAGTGGTACCTGCCTTTAGGGCTCTATGTGTTCACGGACGCACTGCAGGTAGATGGTCCCATGTGCAACAGGCCTAAAGCAGCCCAAACATGAATCAGTTTTTCTTTTTGGTCAACCAACGAGACAAGCGAAAAAAACTGACCTGATTCCCCCATTCACACATTCCATCTAGATGGGGGAATCCTCCAGCTGAGCTGTTGCATTCTGATAGCGGGGAGACTTCCCTGCCATCAGAATACACTTGTAGCACTCTACAGGTAGATGCTAGGTAAATGCATAGTGGGCCTTGTCTGCCTAACAGCAGGGCAATGATTTCTTTTTGGTCAGGGTGTCATGGCTTCCAGGAGTGCCTGCTGAGGGGGTTGTCTCCCCACTGGCTCCTGTGAGAGGCTTCTCATAGGGCAGTGGAGGAAACCCAATCAGGTTACACATCCAGGCTTGTAACTACTCCAGAAGGCAGATTATGCCACAAAGGATTCTGGGAGTGGGTATAAGTTTGAGGGAAGTGCGTGACTCAGTGTCCCAGGAGGGAGAGTACGGCTGTCTCTCCGACTGTCAGAGGAAGTGGATGTCTCGGGGTGCTGCCTGGGAATCCAGAGAGTGCTGAGTTGAACTGAGGGGGATACGGTGTGCCGAGAACCAGCGGAGAGCAACAGGGGTCCAGTCCCAGGAACGCCTACACAGGTCGCGAGTACTGAGGATTGCCCCTGGGGGTCTGACTGAAGTGTTAGAGGGGACCACTCCAGAGAAGGGTCTAGGATCCAGACATCAGCTAGCTGTAATGAAGGCCTCTTGACCCCTCTAGGGAAAGAGAGCCTTGACTGATGGGGGCATGGCCAGGAGTTGGGACCAAGTAGAAGGATATATGGGTCAAATGGATTGGACGGAGCCTTGGGTATGGAGATGGGCCTGAGCTCAGTTGAGAGGACCTTCCCAAGGAATTTTTGGTCCTTTTTGAGAAGAATCGCGGTGAAGAGCTGTCCACCCCCCCCCCCCCCACCCTGTCATTCGGTCGGTCTGTCACAGCTTTCATGGCTGTTTGGACCTTGCCAGCGCTAAAGTTCGGTAATGAGTTACACCATTGTTTGTAAATTGGGGGGGGGGGGGGGTAGGCTGTCTGTCAAGCACTGATGGTAAGGACAGCCCCTTCCCCCTTACCCCTTTTTGGAAGTTATGTTAATGACTAAGAGTGCTCACAGTACAATTGTGACTGGCACTGGTTTATTATTGGAAAATAAATAAAAGCTGTGGCCTTGCCCTTTCCAACTTAATTGTGGTAAGCATGTTTTTTTATATGGGGAGGGGGCAAGGGGGTGTTGGGTCATTACGTTAACTTTGTTTCTGGGCCTATGCGCCTCAGCAGTCAAGGAGGTACCTAGGTAGAGGACCCTGAAGAGTTAAAGGGGGCACCTGCAGTTTGCGCCCTGAAGAGTCAGTGTACAGTGCATTAGTTAAGAGTTGCAGCCATACAGGAATTCACAACAATCTACCTTAAGCCAGAGCAAGGCTGGAGGAAGTAGTCAGTGACTTTGCAGTGCAGCAGTGTCAGAAGTTCAATATTCTACAGTCCTGGGTCTTCTGGACTTAAGTCGAGGTTCCAGCACTTCTTTCAAGTTACAGTTTGTTTTAAGCGACAGTGAGCGTTGGCTGGCGTCAAGACAGCGTAACAGACATTTTTCTGAGAAAGTCCCAAGGTTGTACCTAGTTGAGCCTAAAGGAGTATCCCACTCATTCCCTTCTCCCATCCCCTTAAATCCAATAAAACAACAAAACAAAGATGCCGGAGTTGTCCATGTCTCAGTTCTCACACCCAGAGTCGCAGCTCACATGGGCTGGAGAGGTAACCGGTAACAATGGCAGACCCACATCAGGCCACAGGCCTGGAAAACCTGCTACACACTGATTAGAGCTGCCACTGATGGGGAAAAGGGAACAGCCATTTTATTTATCAAACATGTATTTATGATTAAGCAGATATATTAGATGTATATGTTGTGAGAAGTAATATTGTATAACAGCTGTTGTCTTCAAAAGCCATTTATACCTCCTGTTGTTAGATTGCTATCTCGACCTTTGAAGATCTGTCCAGTTGTTTACTGGAAGTAACAAGCCTTCATGAACAACTATTCCGCATTTCAATCAAGATGTGACTTCAAAGAAACTTTAGATAGATAGGTGCCACCCTCTTAAGAATGTATAAATTGTAATACAAGTCCTTAGGAAGTTAGAGCAATGTTTATTAAGCCAACAGAATGTATGTACAGGCATATGGAAAAACAGAGGAAATGGGACTTTAATTGAGGAACAACTGGACATAAAAATGTTTTTATATTTTATTGAATAAATATACATAATTCGATTTTTTAAAAACACTGTAACATATACGTATACAGAGGACAAGCACACAGTAGATACAATAAATACATAATATATCCAAATTAACATACAATATTTCTAGGACCAAACATGGATCACTCAAGAATACAATAAATATATCATGGCATGAATTCACTGTGTGCTCACATTCTTTACATATATAATGATTGTGCTAGATCATCAATTTTTGAGTAGTTTGTCGGCTCTACGCGTTTCATGGACCTCCGTCCATTCATCAGGAGCTTGAATATGTATCTAAAAACTAATGAGAGTATGGGTTGTATTACTATACTAAAGTAAATTATAAATGAAAATAGAAGGTATATTAAATTGGACAACTACCTTAGGCAGTGTCATGGATTCACGAGCCATCCAGTCTGGGAAAAAGGAGACCAAAGTAAAACCGGGAAAAAACATTTTTTTATTTTTTTTATATTTTTCTGAGATTTATATGCAGAGATATGTTCTACTAGGAATACACTTTTTCAAGAATTTTTAAAACTTTTTTGTGATTAATTCTCTTTATACATTTGTATGATATATTGTATTCATCCATTCATGCATATTTTTTCAGACTGCTCTTGCTCCCATTGTGCCCTCATCATCATACTATTGACTGATACCCATGGAGTATGGTTATTCTTATTCACTTTCTTTGTGGTCCTCTCCTTCCTGCTGCCCCCTTGTTGGATGCATTCCACGCCTCAGCCCCGGGTCAGGCACTTCCCAGTTTTACTTTGGTCTCCTTTTTCCCAGACTGGATGGCTTGTAAATCCATGACACTGCCTAAGGTAGTTGTCCAATTTAATATACCTTCTATTTTCATTTATAATTTACTTTAGTATAGTAATACAACCCATACTCTCATTAGTTTTTAGATACATATTCAAGCTACTGATGAATGGACGAAGGTCCATGAAACGCGTAGAGCCGACAAACTACTCAAAAATTGATGATCTAGCACAATCATTATATATGTAAAAAATGTGAGCACACAGTGAATTCATGCCATGATATATTTATTGTATTCTTGAGTGATCCATGTTTGGTCCTAGAAATATTGTATGTTAATTTGGATATATTATGTATTTATTGTATCTACTGTGTGCTTGTCCTCTGTATACGTATATGTTACAGTGTTTTTAAAAAATCTAATTATGTATATTTATTCAATAAAATATAAAAACATTTTTATGTCCAGTTGTTCCTCAATTAAAGTCCAATTTCCTCTGTTTTTCCATATGTTTACACATAGGGATGGAGGCAACTGTACATTTTTTTATATGGCAAACCATTCTCCCCTTTTCTTTTCTATGTACAGGCATACCCCGCTTTTAAGTACACAATGGGACCAGAGCATGTATGTAAAACAAAAATGTACTTAAAGTGAAGCAATACCTTTTTTAATTTCCTAGGCAAGCTGGCTGGCCACAAATAGGATATGCTGTAGTCCTGGGTCCCCTCACATTGCTCCCTAAGTTTGGTATCCCTGTCACTTATGGTTTGGGAGTAGTGCCATGTCAAGCTGACCAAGATTTCCCATAGACGCCAATGTTAAAAACTGGGAGTAATGCCATGCCAAGCTGACCAAGCTGTGTCCGTACTCGCGAGTGTACGTAAAGTGAGTGTACTTAAAACGGGGTATGCCTGTAACTGAATTGCTCTCCAAACATGTTTACCTACATGTTTGTCTAATAAATATAATTTTCAATCTGGCTTCAACAGTCAAAATGTTACTGAAACCCATGAGTTTTGGGGTAAACTTACACCACCTATAGCCGACAGCACTGATTGAGAAGCAAAAACCCAACAGGGTAGTTGTAGAGAAGTCTATACAATACAAGGATAGAAATTCGGCCGAGTCAAAAGGATTTCGATCCATGTGCCAAAGCAGTACCCAGAAGTTGGCCATACTACTACAATTTCTAGATGTTCTCTATAACACAACAAATCTGTTTTTGAGTTCAGTTCATCTTTAGTGCTGATAACTGGCTTTATTTCTAATGATTAGGATGGATAGTTTCTTGCAGGCATGTAAAATAGTCAACAGGATATAAACAATATAAGTGCAACACAATGATGGTCTTCCATCTGCCTAAAAATTGTTTAAAACAGCTATTCCTTAATGTCCTCCACCCTTAATGGCCCACTCTCCTCCACCTTGGCTCCTGTCCTGCTCCTCGCTATTCCATGTACAGGGAATCGCTGTCGTTAAAGCTCAGAGACGTTTTGGAGACTGGAGCGTGTTCCTGTAAACAGAGTTTGAGTGTTTTGCTTTCGCAGCCAAATACTTTCTCCGCTGCCTGTGGTATGTCCTGGCAGGGGATGTGCATTTTTTTGGGTATTTACCATCAAAGTGGAAAAAATCATGCCAGCGCTGCTGTCCGACTTGTGATGGCCACGCGTGTGTCTTGACCACCCAGCCTGTGCTTGGGGATTTACTTATGGATAGTTTACTTATGGGCAAACAACTGGGTATCGATGTATCTGCTGGCTTGTATGTCCTCCTGAGCAGGAGGAGACTTACTCCTCCTGCTCAGGCCGATGCAACCATAAGGACGGCTTGGCAGCCACCTTAGGGCACCAGGATGGGGAGGGGGGGCTTTTTTTGAGAGAAACGCTGAGAAAAACTAGATCCGTCCGACGGACGGATAGTGTGAAAGGGGCCTTAGTCAACTGGAGAGGGACATAAACCTGCGCTGATTATTTAGGATTTTCATCTTGATGTGGTACATCTGCAGTGAATCAGCAGCAGTTTGTTCTGATTTCCATTTTTTTGTTTGACGATTTAACCACTGATTGTCTAGGCGCCTGATCGCTTTTTTTCTTTTTGATTGTCGGTACCAAGTTAAATGAAGTCAGATGACACCACATCTGTATAGCCTACTAAGGGAGTCACTGGTATCACTTTCCTATGCTTTTGTAAGCTGACCACCAAGGGGAAGAGGTAGGAAGTCTGGCTATTATGGCGTTAATGCCAAAACCAATCTATGTTATCTAATACTGTTACTCTCTTGTGAACGGGAGCAGGGGGTGACGCTCATGGAAAGCCTCTCTCCCAACCCGACCCTACCAGTGTAAAGTGTTAGGCGGCCTCAGGCAGTGGTACTCCACTAATCACACCCTGACGTGTTTCGCCCTGAGGACACTGAACCCTCTGGGTGGGTGAGTATACGAAATGTGCTCAACAAACCACCTGGTAAGCGGGTGAAGATCTGTTTTAAAGCGGAGTTCCCCCCAAAAATTGAACTTCCACTATTTTGCTTCCTCCCCCCCTCCGGTGCCACATTTGGCACCTTTCAGGGGAGAGGGGGGAACTGGTACCCATTTTTGACAGGTACCGCTTCCCCTCTTCCAGGACACCGCGCCGCTCCTCCTTCCCTGCCGCCGAGCCAATAGGAATGAGCAGCGTGCTTCGCACATGCGCAGTAGGGACCCGGCCGTGAAGCCGCAAGGCTTTACTGCTGGGTTCCCTTACTGGCAATGGCAGCGACAACACCCGACATTGCTGGACTCCAGGACATGTAAGTGCCGACATCGCTGGACTCCAGGACAGGTAAGTGCCGATGTCGCTGGACTCCAGGACAGGCAAGTGCCGACGTCGCTGGACTCCAGGACAGGCAAGTGCCAACGTCGCTGGACTCCAGGACAGGCAAGTGCCGACGTCGCTGGACTCCAGGACAGGCAAGTGCCGACGTCGCTGGACTCCAGGACAGGCAAGTGCCGACGTCGCTGGACTCCAGGACAGGCAAGTGCCGATGTCGCTGGACTCCAGGACAGGCAAGTGCCGACGTCGCTGTACTCCAGGACAGGCAAGTGCCGATGTCGCTGGACTCCAGCACAGGTAAGTGCCGATGTTGCTGGACTCCAGGACAGGTAAGTGCCGAACTCCGCGGAACTCCGCTTTAAGGTATTTCAAGGGGAATGGATAGATCTGAAACTAGAAATTTTATGGAAAACTGTATTTCTTTCTTTAACTTCATATATTTATACTGCTATTTTATACCTTTTGTTTAATGTAAGTAGAAACTGTCAGAGGGTTTGTTAAGGATAATAAAATTAATCCATGCTTGGAAAATCTTGAAAGGAAGCAAAAGCTACTCACCAACGGAGATCAGGGAACCTGTAGAGGAGCAAGATGACCGGGAATGGCGGTTGGACCTGAAGGAGGGACTGTGTGGTCTGGGTGAAGAAAAAGTGAGGAAAAAACGCATCATTTTCTTTTCTTTTTCCGGGGGCGCGCAGAGCGGTCTATCCTGCTGGACATCATATGAGGGCTATTCAGGATAGTGCAACCACTTCCTGGCCGTCATTTTGCTATATGGCAGGTGGGAAGTGGTTAAGGCGTCAGCATACCAAGACATTTTGGACAATTTCATGCTCCTGACTTTGTGGGAAGAGTTTGGGGATGGCCCCTTCCTGTTCCAACATGACTGCACACCAGTGCACAAAGCAAGGTCCATAAAGACATGGGTGAGTGAGTTTGGGGTGGAGGAACTTGACTGGCATGCGCAGAGTCCTGACCTCAATCTCATAGAACATCCTTGGGATGAATTAGAGCGGAGACTGCGAGCCAGGCCTTCTCATCCAACATCAGTGCCTGACCTCACAAATGCAATTCTGGCAGAATGGTCAAAGTTGGGAGCATGAAATGTCCAAAATGTCTTGGTATGCTGACGCCTTAAGAATTCCCTTCACTGGAACTAAAGGGCCAAACCCAACCCCTGAAAAACAACCCCACACCATAACCCCCCCCCCTCCACCAAATGATTTGGACCAGTGCACAAAGCAAGGACCATAAAGACATGGATGACTGAGTTTGGGGTGGAGCAACTTGACTGGCCTACACAGAGTCCTGACCTCAACCCAATAGAACATCTTTGGGATGAATGAGAGTGGAGACTGCGAGCCAGGCCATCTCATCCAACATCAGTGCCTGAACTCACAAATGCGTTTCTGGAAGAATGGTCAAACATTCCCATAGACACACTCCTAAACCTTGTGGACAGCCTTCCCAGAAGAGTTACATAGTTACATAGTCGTTGAGGTTGAATAAAGACAATAGTCCATCCAGTTCAACCTGAGTAGGTGTGTGTGGCCGTAATCATCTCACATAGCCCTGAATGTTCTGATCCTTGAGATGTACGTCCATGAGTCTTTTGAAAGCCACCATACTTCCCGCAGAAACCACCTCTTGTGGTAGAGAATTCCACAATCTTGTAGCCCTAACAGTGAAGAACCCCCTGCGTTGCCTGAGGTTAAAACGCTTCTCCTCTAATCGCATTGTATGCCCTCGAGTCCTCATGCAATCCTTTCGACTGAATAGCTTTTTTTCTATGCTGAGATCACCAGTTAGGTATTTATAAATTGCTATCATGTCCCCTCTCAGGCGTCTCTTCTCCAGGGAGAATTATAAATTGCTATCATGTCCCCTCTCAGGCGTCTCTTCTCCAGGGAGAATAAATCAAGCGATTGCAGACGCTCCTCATAATTAAGGTCCTCCAATCCCCTAATTAGTTTAGTTGCCCTTCTCTGGACTCTCTCCAGCTCCAACACATCCCTCCTGAGGACTGGCGACCAGAACTGGACAGAATACTCCAGATGTGGTTAGTTGAAGCTGTTATAGCTGCAAAAGGTGGGGCCAACTCAATATTGAACCCTACGGACTAAGACTGGGATGCCATTAAAGCTCATGTGCGTGTAAAGGCAGGCGTCCCAATACTTTTGACAAATAGTGTATATCTAACAGCAGATTTTCTATCACCTCACGTTGTACTTCTGGGATAGGAAGATTGGAAATGGCCTTAGATGCAATTTATTTAGATAAGCAGAAGATAAATTGTGATCACTTACGGGTTTCTTTCCAGGCAGTTTTTCTCGGAGTTTCCATCAAAGAAATCGGTGGGCTCGGGCAGAATCATAGCTGGAGGGATACAGGCTCTCCCCGCCATCTCTACCTCCTGAAAGAAACCATGGTACCATTTAAACTTTGTTTTTCATAATGCTTCGCTAACATACCCCTCCTTTGAAGTGATCTTAAATTTTAAATTAAAAGAGATGTATGGGAACCCCCCCCCTATTTATACTTACCTAGTGGATGCAGCATCTAGCGCCTCTACACTGAGAACCGAGTGATAGAACAACGCCGATCGTTCAGTTCTGACAGCTCCCCAAGCAAAAAGCTGCTGACTGTCAGTCACCGCTCTCCATTCTGCTCCCTCCCCGCTCACTGGAGCGCTGGGCTGTGGAGGGCGGGGAGAGGCCGGCTCAGGCTCTCAGCTGGCCGCTGAGAGGCTGAGCCGGGTGTCATTCCAAGCAACGGGCAGATCCCGACTTCCATTGTTGTGATGAAATGGTGTCTGGACCGACTTCTGTGACGTCAGCAGAGAGCGGACTTCACCCCGCTGTCTGCTGAAAATGGGTCCCGGAAGTGCAGAACTAATTGCAGTCCTGTGATCCATAGGAGAAATACAGCCAACGAGCTTTCCCTGTACTTCTCCTTTAATCACTTCTGGACTGGAAAGATTTACCCCCCTTAATGACCAGGCCATTATTTGCAATTCGGCACTGCGTTACTTTAAACGGACAATTGCGTGGCTGTGCGACGCTGTAACCACATAAAATGTATGTCCTTTATTCCCACAAATAGAACTTTCTCTTGGTAGTATTTGATCCCCTCTGCGATTTTTTTTTTGCGCTATAAACAAAAAAAAGAGCGACAATTCTGAAAAAAAAAAAACATTCCCAAAAATTTTTTTAAAAATCAAAATTGTTTATCATTTTAGGCCATGGGTGTCCAAACTTTTGGCTTCTCTGGGCCACATTGAGTGTAGAGAAATTTTCTCGGGCCGCATATAAAATATATACTATAGTTAAGGTATATAAGTAATAAAATGCCGCTGCACCCTTCCCGCGCCGCCGCGCCCCCTGCACTAATTTAACACAACTAGAGGATGATCAAATGAAATGGAATCAGTATACAGAGGTTTATTTCTTCTGAGAGATAATAAAGGAACACTCTAACCACCATGACCACTTCAGTGATTTGAAGTGGTCATGGTGGTAGGAGTCAGAAACACTGCACATGCTCACCTCCCCCCCCCCTCCCTCCCCTCCGAGGCAGTCTCTGCCTACCATTAGTTGAAAGCTGCTGTGGCCGTCCCCCGACCCAACTTCCTTCCTCCCCAGCAAAAAAAAAATTGTCAGGGGGCAGTGGGCCGCATTGCCTGCGGCTCTGGGCCGCATGCGGCCCCCGGGCCGCAGGTTGGACATGCCTGTTTTAGGCCAATTTGTATTCTGCTACATATTTTTGGTAAAAAAAAATCTCAATAAGGCCCCTTAAAACACTTGTGCGACTTCAAAGTCACACAATCTTACCGCGATTTTAATGCGACTTTGTTGCGATTTTGATGGGAGTTTGACTGGTCTTATAATGTCTGTTCCTCAAAACGCATCAAAATCATGCCAAAAGTAGTGCAGGGACTACTTTGAAGTCACAGCGACTTCAAGCCGCACAGATGTGAATGGGGCTCATTGGAAATAATGGGGAACGACTTGTCATGCGATTTTGCAGTCCTAAATCGCATGACAAGTCGCACAAGTGTGAAAGGGGCCTAAGCGTATTTTGATTGGTTTGCACAAAAGTCATCGCGTCTACAAACTAGGGGAAAGATTTGTCATTTTTTATTTTTTTTTACTAGTAATGGCGGCGGTCTGCGATTTTTTTAGCGGGACTGCGACATTGCAGCGGACGAATTGGACCCCTAACTGACATTTTTGACACTTTTGGGGGGACCAGTGACATTACTACAGTAATCAGTGCTAAAAATATGCACTGTTACTGTACTAATGACACTGGCAGGGAAGGGGTTAAAACTGTGGGTGATCAAGGGGTTAAGTGTGAGCCTAGGGGGTGTTTTCTAACTGGGAGGGGGATGGACATATGGTATCAACACAGAGACCTGTGTTCCTAAATAGGAGGAACACAGGAGCTCTGTAATGATACCTGAGAGAACAACAATCTGCTGTGTTTACAACCGCAGACCTCCGTTCTCTCTTCATGGGGAGCGATTGCGGCAGTGCTGTATTTTGGCCTAGGCCGATAAGGCCCAGGCCTAGGGCAGCACTTTGCAGGGGGGCAGCAAAAAAGCTGCCCCCCCCCCTCCACCTGAGACTCAACTTGCCACTCGTTGCTAGAGCTGCCTCTCTCACCCCTCTTCTCTGTCTCTCAACCCCCCTCTCTCTCTCTCTCATCCACTAATTCCCCCTCTCTCTCTCTCTCTCTCTCTCTCTCTCATCCCCCCTGTCTCATCCCCCTCTCTCTCTCTTCCACCCCCCTCTCTCTCTTCCACCCCCTCTCTCTCTCTCATCCCCCCTGTCTCATCCCCCCTCTCTCTCGTCCCCCCTCTCTCTCATCCCCCCTCTCTCTCTTCCTATCCCCTCTCTCTTTCTCTCACCCCCCCTTTCGCTCTCTCTCTCTCTCACCCCCCACTCTCTCATCCCCTCCCTTTCTCTCTCACCCCTCCCTCTCTCTCCCACCACCCCCCCCCCCCTCTCATTAGATCTCAGGGATTCATGCTGGGACTTTGAAAGATTGTATTAACCACTTAAACCCCGGAAGATTTTACCCCCATTCCGACCAGGGGGTATTTTGCGATTCGGGCACTGCGTGACTTTAACGGACAATTGCGCGGTCGTGCGACGCTGTACCTAAACAAATTTGGCGTCCTTTTTTTCCCCACAAACAGAGCTTTCTTTAGGTGGTATTTGATCACCTGTGCGATTTTTTGATCACGCGCTATAAACAAAAAAAGAGCGTAAATTTTGCAAAAATAGCAATATTTTTCACATTTTTTTATATGAAATTTCCCCCCAAAAAAAATGTAAAAATCAAAATTTTTTAACATTTTCGGCCAATTTGTTTTATGCTACCTATGTTTGGTAAAAAAAAAATCGCAAAAAGCGTATTTTGATTGGTTTGCGCAAAAGTTATCGCGTTTACTAACAAAGGGAAAGATTTTTGTCATTTTTGTTGTTTTTTTTTTTAACGAGTAATGGCGGCGATCTGCGATTTTTTTTGCGGTACTGCGACATTGGGGCGGACAGATCGGACCCTTGACTGACATTTGTGACACTTTTGGGGTTACCAGTGACATTTCTACAGTAATCATTGCTATATATATGAACTGTTACTGTAAAAATACACTGGTAGTGAAGGGGTTAACTTTATTTGGGAGGGAGGGGCTGTGTGTATCCCTAGGGGCGTGCTTTCTACTGTGATTGGCTGTGGCTTGAGCTGTAAGGACACTGATCAACGGATCTACATAGTAGATCCATGTGATCAGTGTCTTTACAGCGAGGAGAATGACAGGTGGCTTGTTTACACAAGCTGCCTGACATTCTCCCTCTCCCCCGCCGATCGCCGAGTGGCCGGCGGACATCGGGTCCGCCGGTCACACGCGCGGGGGGGGTCCGTGACCACGCGGGAGCGGGAGCGCGCTCGCTCCCCAGAGCCTCACAAGCTAGTGACGTAGCCCTACGTCACTTTGCCTGTGAGGGGCTGACTGCCGACGTAGATCGGCGTTAGGCAGTCGGCAAGTGGTTAACATGCCTTATTATATTTCATATATATTTCAGCTTATGCCCACTTGTCAATGGAATGTGGTCCCTTGCATTTACATAGTAACGAGCCAGACTCATACAACCCTGGACATCAGACAGCTGTGTTTTGCATTTAGACGACATGTTAAACACCTTTCCATTCATTCATTTGAACACTTGACAGTTGGATATTTTGCATATAGATGACAGACAACACCTGAACTCATTGACACTTACTTACATGTTAACACATCAGACAAGCTGAATACAGACAGAGCGACTCGTCCCACAAAACACAGATTCAGATACAAGAACACCTCATATTGACACAGATGCATAGCGAAAACAAAAGCCTTTTCATGTACTGCTTCTGTGAGATATGTGCTATTGTCAATTTGACTGATGAATTGTAACCAGTTTGGAGCAGTTTTCTCGCTCAAAACTGGTCTTAAATATGAGCGAAACTTGCAATAAAATCAGTTGTGTCTGCGCTAAGCTTGAGTGCTATGTGTCGTCACTACTCCTGGCCAGACGAGAGAGAATTCACTATCCAGGGGAGATCGCGACTGAAGGGCCGTATATCATCTTGTAAATTGCCTCCTGACGAGACTGGAGCTAACAGACTTGTAGTCCTTACATTTTGGAGGGAGTCACATCCGTTAAAAAGGAAGGAGTGGGGCAAATTTATATAGAAGGGGGAGGGGGGCGCCCAATTTTAATCTTGCCTAGGGCAGCACAAAACCACCAAAAAATACAAAAAATACACCACTGGATTGCGGGTGCCCGGCCCCGTGAATCAGCTTCCCCGCAGGCGAATGGGGGCGTGCCTCCGGTGGTGCACGTGCGCCCCCCCAGGATCGCAACCCGCGGATCGCCGTACAGGTACGGCGGTTTGAACAGCCGAGCCAGCCTGCCGCAGTATATCTATATATAGCTACAAAGGGTGGGCCAACTCTATATTGAACCCTACGGACTAAGACTGGGAGGCCATTAAAGTTCATGTGTGTGTAAAGGCAGGCGTCCCAATACTTTTGGTAATATAGTGTATATAAAAAATATCTATTAATAAAAATAATAATCCATTTTCTGTAAGGTCAGTGAACTCTGCTGACCCCCAGATCACCATAAGAAGAGACATTATAAGTGCGGGAAGTGCGGGAAGTGCAGGAAGTGCGGGAAGTGCAGGAAGTGCGGGAAGTGCAGGAAGTGCGGGAAGTGCAGGAAGTGCGGGAAGTGCGGGAAGTGCGGGAAGTGCAGGAAGTGCGGGAAGTGCAGGAAGTGCAGGAAGTGCAGGAAGTGCGGGAAGTGCGGGAAGTGCGGGAAGTGTGTTCCGGCCCCTCTTCATGTTCTGCTCTTCCAGTCATATAAAAGAAGAAAAGGAACGCTTCGGATGTTTTTAACTATGAAGTGGAACTCCGCCTGCGCAGATAATGGAAACGCAGCCAAAAAGTGAATCCCAATGGTTTTATTAATGTGGAAATGCGGGAAGAATGTCGCTGTATTTAGATTCCGCTCAGCATAACAGTAAATGAAAACCATTCAGCCGGGATTATTAGAAGTCATTCCGAAGGAAATAAAAAGAAAGAACCTTCAAATACGTCTGTAAAAGGGTTTTCAGATCTGCAACCCTTCCAGCGGTAATAAACCCAAGAGCTAACATTTCTTATATTGCAGCTTACCAATTCTTAGATGTGGTGCCAGCATTAGTTTTCTTTTTTTAGTCTTTCCTTCCTTTATTTTCATCTGGTGATCTGACCAGTAAGAATGTTTCTCAACAGAACAAGCTCTCCTGCAAATGTATCAGTTAGAAGTGTCAAGACAAACCATTTACCACTGACAGGGGTGCTTACAATCAGTGACGGGACAAGGTCATCCAGAGCCCAGGGTGAATATGCCAAATTGACCCCCCCCCCCAAGGTATATGAGCATTATGTGTCAGCAAAAAATCCCCTCCCCCCCAAAAAAAATAAATTGAGCGCTAATCTGCATGCTTAACTTAAATCCCCTCATTCTACATATGCTCCCAGCACGATTCACCCCCCCCCCCAAAAAAAAATCCCCCATCCTAGCACAAATTCCCCCACCTAACACAAATGCCCCCCCACCCCAATCATCACTCCTAGCACACCTCCACAATTCTTCCCTTGTAGAACAATTTCTAGAACTTCCTGCCACCCCCCTAATTACCCCTCCCAACACAAATCCCCCTCCCCCCCCAATACCTCACATGATATCACAGGGACCAGGGCAGCCGCCCCCTCCTGCCCACCCGTTGTCCCGGCCCTGCTTCCTGCCACCCCCCTAATTACCCCTCCCAACACAATTCCACAATTCCCCCTCCCCCCCAATATCCTTCAAGTGCCCCCTGAACCTCACATGATATCACAGTGCCCAGGGCAGCCGTCCTCCCTGCCCACCTCTTGTCCCGGCCCTGCTTCCTGCCACCCCCCTAATTACCCCTCCTAACACAAATCCCCCTCCCCCAATCTCCTTGGGGTGCCCCCGAACCTCATGATATCACAGTGCCCAGGGCAGCCGTCCCCTCCTGCCCATCCCTTGTCCCTGCCCTGCTTACAATGATCAGCTTTTATATATTTATGTAAAACAATTTATCCCAAAAGAGAGAAAAAAACAGTTTGCTGGAACTGATTATAAAGTGTGAGTTGGGATTTGGTTTCTGTTTGTTACCCTCCTCCCCAGACTGACAATGCTGCTGTCCAAAGGTGCCCTGTGCTGCTTCCAGTGTTGGGGGTAACTAGTTACAAAGTAACTAATTACAGTAACTAAATTACTTTTTTTGGTAACTAAGTAAAGTAACTAGTTACAATACTAATATTGGTAACTACACTACTTTACTAGACTATAGGAAGTAACTACACTACTTTACTAGGCTATAGGAGGTAACTACACTACTTTACTAGGCTATAGGAAGGCGCTTTCCTGCGTTACCCAAGCCGTGCGATACAATCGTTATTTCGAAGAATAGAGAGGGATGAAGTTTATCACTTTTTGTTGCACTTTATGTTTTATTCTGTTTTTTCAGGTTTTGTTCTCATGTTTCCCAAAGCCTGTGTTTATACAATAAACTCTATGCAGAAAGAGTGTCATGTATCTTCTTCTACATGGTCAATGAAGAAAGAGGAGAGTAAAGTAATAAGTAGTGAAGTTACTTTTCAAATGCAGTAACTAGTAAAGTAATCTCATTACAATTTACAGAAGTAACTAGTAACTAGTTACATTTTTTGAGTAACTACCCCAACACTGGCTGCTTCATCCAGAGTGGGGGCGCTCTAATACAAGGAGGTATGTTACTGACCAGATCACCAGGTGAATGCAAAGCAAGAAAAAGGTCTAAGAAAAGAAAAATAATGCAGCCGCCACATCTAATGATTGGTAAGCTGCGATCTATTGTATTTCTGGGTTTAATATCTATTCCAGACATACAGGGCTACAGGTCCCAGCATGTTCAACAGATTTTCAATAGGGTTTAAGTCTGGGCTTTGACTCCAGCCTCAGCTCATGAATGGTTGAACTCCTGGCCACCTCTTCGGAAATGCTTCTCACGGTCGCATCCACATTATCCGTCCAGGCCGCCATTATCCGTCCAGGCCTCCATTATCCGTCCAGGCCTCCATTATCCTTCCAGGCCCTCATGACAACACGGCTCACGATACCAGCGCAGGACACTCTATCCAGATCTCGGACACACTGCGGGTCGGTGAAGCCGATTGGGAGAGGCAGGTGATCATGAGGTGTTGCTGATGACCATTTGTTATGCAATTCTTTTATTTATGCCATGTGAGTGCATTGTATGAAGGGGGGTTTTCTGTTTAAGGGATCAATAAAAGTTTACAGAGTTACACTATGTGCGATCCTTCCCTTTCTTCTATGGCTCGTTTTGATTGGCTGTTATACATCCATCTGGAGTAATCCTGCTTGAGCTGCCATCTCTGAGTACCAGGGCTATATGAGAGGAAGGTGTCCTTATTGGTGATTCATCCAGGCTTGATATCATTATCATGTTGATGGGCTTGCGACAATTTGATTTCTGGTGAGTGCAACTCTTAAGGCCCCTTTCACACATAGGGTCCGTTTGTCCATTTTTCATCCATCCGTTGATGGATGAAAAACGGACATCAATGTATCTCTATGTAAAAACGGATGACAACGGATGATCATCAGTTAACATCCGTTTTCATCCGCTTCCGTCAATGTCCGTTTTTTGGAACGGATGAAAAATAGGGCATTCATCCGTTCAAGAAAACGGATGACAACGGATGACAAGGATGAAAAACGGATGACAACGGATGACAAGGATGAAAAACGGATAACAAGTGAGGAAAAACGGATTAAAAACGGATTGAAAACTGATACATTTTGACGTGACTGAACTGAACGGACCTTATGTGTGAAAGGGGCCTAAAGCCCCGTACACACGTATTGAAATTCGGCCGGGAATTTTCGTCCGACGACCGATCTGCCAATTTTCGGCTTGTTAGTATGATGCTTCCGACAACCGACTCCGACTTTTCGGCCGAAAAAAATCTGGTGTGCAGACTATAAAATTTTTGTCCGCCGTCAAAACACGGCCGATTTTCCATCAGTTAGTACAGATTCCCACAGGGAAAAATCTGATGAGCAAGTCTGGGCATGCTCAGAGAAGAAAAAACACAAAGAAAGCAACCCAACACATGACATCACTTCTGAAGTAGAATTTTGTCAGGCGAGAAAATTCGTGTGCAGTCTAGGCACATTCCAACCAACAAAACACAACTCTGGACAAAAGTCGGACGATCGGTCGGCCAATAATCGTTGCGTGTGTACTAGGCTTTAGGCCCCTTTCACACTATCCGTCCATCGGACGGACTGCGTTTATCTCAGCGGGGGTCAATCCGCCGATCCCCCGCTGAGCAGGAGGATGATAGCTGTGTCTCCGCGCTGTGTGTCGAGACACAGCTGTCAATTCCCCATACATCCCTATGGGGGAATCGGATGGGAACGGACCGTCGGTCTGTTCTCATCCAATCCCATCCCATCCGATCCGCTGGACGGATGGAAAATAGGGTTTCCATCCACCCAGATTTGACGGATCGGATGTCAGCGGACAAACAAACAAAATACACTTATTGTGATTTTTTTTTTTATACCAAACATATGTAGCATCAAACAAATTGGCCAAAAATTTAAAAAAAATTTGATTTTTACATTTTTTTGGGGGAATTTCATAAAAAAATGTGAAAAATATTATTTTTGTTATTTTTGCAAAATTGTCGCTCTTTTTTTGTTTATAGCGCATGATCAAAAAATCGCACAGGTGATCAAATACCACCAAAAGAAAGCTCTGTTTGTGGGAAAAAAAGGACGTCAAATTCGTTTAGGTACAGCATCGCACGACCGCGCAATTGTCTGTTAAAGTCACGCAGTGCCGAATCGCAAAATACCCCCTGGTCAGGAAGGGGGTAAAATCTTCCGGGGCTTAAGTGGTTAAAGTATTGCTTGATAGTCTCTACAGAGTCGCTCCCTGATAGCCAAGCCGGTGAGATGTCGCTCCCTCCCTGCCCTCTCACTAGCAAGGGAGATTTGGTAGCATTCAGGGCAAGCGAGGGAGCAATTTCACGGGTGTAAGTGGAAGAATTACCCACCATATGATTTGAGCTTTGGGGGGTATACAGGTATTGATTTAGCGTGAAGCACCTTTACTTCTTTTCTCTTTTGAGGATTAGTGCCAGAGAAAATGTTCTCTAGAGGTGCAACGGTTAAAGTGGTGAATTCTGGGCTTTCTTTTCAGATTTTTGTCCAAATTCCACCTTAATTTCCTATTCCGATCTGGGAGGTGAAGACGCAAGTTTAGAAGAGTAAATGGTCACTCACCCTTGCTGGCGTTGGGGTAGGTGGGTGCTGGCCATCTGCCGCCAGTTCTTGGTTTCCAGGGACGGTGGGCATCCTGAAGGGCAGGCGGTGAGGTGGAAGGGCCCCGGTTCTAGACTGAACTCTGACCCCGTCCAGTTAGACGAACATGAGAAGCGTTCCAGGATACTCATCTGCTACGTGCTGCCAAAAAACAAGCAGAGCAAAGATAAAAATCTACCTTATAATATAGGGATAATCTATGATAACAAACAGCAAAGTTGAGCGATATTAAAAAAAAACACACGGATCTTCTTCTGCTCTTTTTATTATATAAAATAAAAACAAATTGCAAATACTTATGTAAGTTTCCTTCATATTTCTATTTAGCAGCATAATTACAGATACAGTGGGTCATACGAGGCCAGCAACATTGAAGGTCCAATCACAGTTTTCCATCTTCAGTCATCGTTTCCAGGGACATGTCTCTGTTGAGATGATGGAGAACCACAATACAGAAGCGTAACTAGAACCTTCAGGGCCCCGGTGCAAGAAACCATGAAGGTCCCCTCCGAACCCCAGGCCGGGGCCCTTCCCTTCAAGCCTGGGGCTCTTCCCACTGATCCTGGGGCCCTTTACTCTCATTGCAGGGCCCTTTATTACGGTCCTGCAGCGGGACCCTTTCACAAGTTCTGCAGTGGGCCCCTTCCTGCCATCTTGGGGCCTCCCCACGGTGGTGGAATGCCAGGGCCCGGTCGCAAGTGTGACCTTTGCGATCCTGGAAGTTCACCCACTGGAGTCTGTAGTTTTTATTTTTTGGTATTTTAATTGTATTATTTTTTATCATTTTATTTTATTTTTTTGCAATGCCACTGACTATGACTCTGTCCATTCAGAAAGGGAAGAAGTTGGTAAAAATTACATATTTACCGACCCCCTTCCTGGTTCTCTATTGTGACACATCCCCTGCAGGGCCGGATTAAGAGCATCATGGCCTTGGTGCTGAGGATTTTGAAGGGCCTTAAGGGCCGTGCCTTGGCATGCACCCAGAGGAGGAAGGGTGCAGCCATGCATGCCTAATTCAACATGGGATGCTGTCTCTGAAGCCCATAAACACATCCATGCATCGGCAACTGTCCCTCCTTGTCCGACCTTCGCGCTGTGTGGGGAGGTTCTGAGGGAGCTGCCTGGGGAAGCGAGCATAGAAGCCAGACTTCTGTGTTTACAAGTGACAGAAGAGGTAACAGTGAATATGGCCAACCCGGGGCCTATATAAAAGGTAGGGACCTGGAGCTGCAGCTCCAATAGCCCCTACGTTAATCTGGCCCTGATCCCCTGCATTAGCCGGCAGGAGAGGGAAGGGAGCACGGGGGGGGGCAGCACAATGGGGGGGGGGCAGCACAGTAGGGGGGGCAGGGGAGCACAGAGGGGCCCAGAGACAGCAGAACACAAGTGAACTGGATAGGAGGAGTGGTGGGGGCAGCATACAGAGGAACCAATCTCCTCCATTTTCTTTCTGCAGCTACAGGAGGAAAAAGGAGGGCAGTGATTTCTCTACATGCTGCCCCCACTGCCCCTCCTATCCAGGTGTACAGAGGAGCCACACAATCCACCTGCAGCATGGGGCCCAGTTGCAATTGCAACCCCTGCAACCCCTGTAGTTATGCCCCTGCCACAATACTCCATTTATTTATTTATGACCACCCATGAGGCCAATCAAAGCCAAACACTCATCGTCAAGTATCTACCCAATCTACCCTCAGAAGGCTTTGCCTCCCAACACATAAAAATGCAAACAAGTTCCAGGAACAAGGATACAAGATATTATCCTGGTGGTATGGAATATCCTTTAATCACTTCGTGTTTGGAAGATTTACCCCCCCCCCCCCCAATCCCCATGACCAGGCAATTTTTTGCGATACGGCACTGCGTTACTTTAACTGACATTTGCTCGGTTGTGCGACGCTGTACCCAAATACATTTGATGTCCTTTTTTCCCACAAATTGAGCTTTTTTTTGGTGGCATTTGATCACCTGTGCGATTTTTATTTTTTGCGCTATAAACAAAAGACGACCAACACATTTAAAAAAAATATATATAATTTTTACTTTGTGCTATAAAACATACAATAAAAAAAATGTAAAAATAAAATGTCTTCATCAGTTAAGGCCAATATGTATTCTGCTACATATTTTTGGTAAAAAAAATCCCAATAAGCGTATATAGATTGGTTTGCGCAAACGTTATTGCGTCCACAAACTATGGGATATACAGTATTTCTAGAGTTATTATTTTTATTTTTTACTAGTAATGGCGGTGATCAGCGACTTACCCATTTCCCTGCTTTGCAGGAACACAGGGTCAATGCCTTCCTTACTGACAGAATGGCGATCTGCCTTGTTTACATAGGCAGATCGCCATTCTGCTTGTGTCCTGAACAATCATTGGGTGCCGGCGGACATCAGGTCCGGTGGACCCACTGATCAGCTCCCACTGTGTACAATCACAGTGGGAGCGAGCCCCAGGCGGCGTGCACTCGTGCCCCATACCTGGAAATGCAGGATTACATATATATATATGTGATCCTGCATAGCGCGGCCGCCCTGTAGCAATAAAACTGCTGTAGGGCGGTCGGCAAGTGGATATATTCCACAAATTGAATAATGATGCCACTGGGACTACGATGCACATTTTCTGGAAGTTAGAGAAAATTCACCCCTTCTGGAACTCAGTAAAATACATCATTTCTGGCATCACAATCCCTAGCTTGGGTAGAAATACCACTGATGTAGCACCCTCCTAGAGTAGGATGCTAGGCAAATTTAGTTTTTGGCTCTTCCTGTAGTCAATGGAGCTGTGATTATTTGTTCTGGTCTCTTCAGGTTTCACAGGCTAGGAGTTTGATTGCTTCCTCCTGCCTCTGGAGGAAGCTTCCAGAACATAGGGAGGGAGATTCAAATGACCAGCCTAAATATTTATCATGGTCTTGCCAATCCCTGCAGAAGAGTGTCCAGAAGGTGGCTAGGGAGCTAATAAATAGGCTGAAGGTCTGCAAAGATTGTTCTCCCCTAGGAGTGTTCCAAGCCTTACAGAGGAAGTGGGAGTTCTGCCCCCCGAGTTAGCCTGTGGACTGTGTAGTTTTTCTTGAGGCTTCAGAGGTGTCAGGGCTGAGGGCCTGGAGTGATCTCCCGGAGGAGCTGGCTGTGGGACTTCACCGTAGGGATCAGGTCTAGAGCAGGATTGTCTCAATGGACTGTGCCTGTAGTAAGCTGATTCCTTATGACTGTGTGCTTTTGGGATACAAGTGCCGGAGGTTGCTTGGATGAAGACAGCTCTCAGAGGGCCTGAGAACTGGACGTTCCCCTGTCCTCAGCAGAATCCTGGATTGGGAGTCTAGAAAGGGTGTCCTCCTGTTAATATGCAGCATTTTGGAGGATCCCATGCCCTAACCCCTCTCCTGTTTAAAGCTCATCAAGCAATAACTTATAAAAGATCTCCTCTGGACTGAGTTATTGGAGCTGGAGTGTGTGGACTGGTGGTTGTGGGGATGGACAGTCTATGTACTACTTAGGAAGAACTAGTTATTACCAGCAGCCCCTGTAGGGATAGGGCTACACTAATTTTGAATGATCTACCAGTATCTAGATCAGCCTTTCCCAACCAGGGTTCCCTAGGGTTCCTCCAGGAATGGCTAAGGGTTCCTTAAGCCTTGGCCTACAGACCTTCCATTTGATGGTGCCTGCCTCATTCCAGGTCTAAAACATCTTGGCAGAGCCACCAACTTGAATGCAAGGGTGTCATTCTGGCCACCTCTGTGAAGGGGGGGGGGGCTCTCTTTCCACCTACCACCACCAATATAAGTGGCGTTTTCACAATGAGCCCCAATGGACTAATATTACTAGGTGTGCCCTGAGACCTGAACCTTTCTTTCAATGTTTCTGATGGTGCCTGCATAGTTCCAGGTCCAACACCACTTGGTAGAGCCACCAGTTCGCAAGCAAGGGTGTCATTCTGGCCACCCCTGTAGTGTGTGTGGGGGAGGGGCTTTCTTCCAAATTACCACCACCAGTGTAATGGCCATTTTCATTATGACCCCCAATGGACTAATCTTACTAGGGGTTCCCTGAGACCTGAAACTTTCATTCAATGGTTCTGATGGTGCCTGTACAATTCCAGGTCCAATACTACTTGGCAGAGCCACCAGCTTGCATGCAAGGGTGTCATTCTGGCCACCCCTTTAGTGTGTGTGTGTGTGGGGGGGGGGGGGGGGCGGGCCTTTCTTACAAGTTACCACCACCAGTATAATGGCCATTTCCACTGACCCCCAATAGACTAATCTTACTAGGGGTTCCCCGATACCTAAACATGTCTTTCAAGGGTTCTCCTGGGGTAAAAAGGTTTTACAAAGACTGATCTAGATACACAACATCTTTGACTATACATCCTATCAATACAACCAGGGCTTGCCTACCCTCCTTACCGAAACCAGAAAATCCTACCAACACATTTTCTTTGGTTTGCAAAAGTGTACAAAATCTTGTTAATTGATGATTTAACTGTTTTTCTTAAAAATGAGAGGAAATATTCAGAACCATATAATAACCTTGGTTAAACTTTTATCAGTTCCTCTTATTATTTTAATCTCCGGATCACTTCCTCGAGTTGCCAGAAATAGAGGCTAGATTTCTAAAATTGGCCTCCACACAACAGTGATAGAGTGTACACAATGGAAATCCCTGCTGACCTGACACCTGCCAGACCTGTGACTTATCCTAAAAAGGGGTCAGTCCAACAACCAGGTAAATAGCATTTTAAAGAGGAACTTCGGTTGTTTCTGAAAAAATTTAAAGTCAACTGGCTACAAATACGGTTTTAATAAAAAATCGAACACGTATGATTAAATACAAAATTAATTTTCCCGCAAAGCAGGGAATAAAATCCATTACTTGCCTTTGTTAAAGCAGCACACACAGTACACACATAAACACTGGTTAGGCACACATTTGATTGCCCTTGATGTTTAACCCCATGGGAGATACTGAATATATAGAGAGGGATATACAGTATATAGAGAGAGGGATATACAGTATATAGAGAGGGGGAAATACAGTATAGAGAGAGAGGGAGATACAGTATATAGAGAGAGAGGGAGATACTGTATATAGAGAGAGAGGGAGATACAGTATAGAGAGAGAGGGAGATACAGTATAGAGAGAGAGGGAAATACAGTATAGAGAGAGAGAGGGAAATACAGTATAGAGAGAGAGGGAG
This sequence comes from Pelophylax lessonae, assembly GCF_965119305.1. Lineage (NCBI taxonomy): Eukaryota > Metazoa > Chordata > Amphibia > Anura > Ranidae > Pelophylax > Pelophylax lessonae. Next base: position 16,247,013 of record NC_138777.1, on the reverse strand, counting down.
ATACAGTATATAGAGAGAGGGAAATACAGTATAGAGAGAGAGGGAAATACAGTATAGAGAGAGAGAGAGGGAGATACTGTATATAGAGAGGGAAATACTGTATATAGAGAGAGAGGGAAATACAGTATATAGAGAGAGGTATACAGTATATAGAGAGAGAGAGGGAGAGGGAGATACTGTATATAGAGAGAGGGAAATACTGTATATAGAGAGAGGGAAATACAGTATATAGAGAGAGGGATATACAGTATATAGAGAGAGGGAAATACAGTATAGAGAGAGAGGGAGATACAGTATATAGAGAGAGGGAAATACAGTATAGAGAGAGAGGGAAATACAGTATAGAGAGAGAGAGAGGGAAATACTGTATATAGAGAGAGAGGGAAATACTGTATATTGAGAGAGGGAAATACAGTATATAGAGAGAGAGGTATACAGTATATATAGAGAGAGAGGGAGATACTGTATATAGAGAGAGGGAAATACTGTATATAGAGAGAGGGAAATACAGTATAGAGAGAGAGAGAGGGAGATACTGTATATAGAGAGAGGGAAATACTGTATATAGAGAGAGGGAAATACAGTATATAGAGAGAGGTATACAGTATATAGAGAGAGCGAGATACAGTATACATAGAGAGGGAGATACAGTATATAGAGAGAGGGAAATACAGTATATAGAGAGAGGGAAATACAGTATATAGAGAGAGGTATACAGTATACAGAGAGAGAGGAAAATACAGTATATAGAGAGAGAGAGAGATACAGTATATAGAGAGAGGGAAATACAGTATATAGAGAGAGGTATACAGTATATAGAGAGAGGGAAATACGGTATATAGAGAGAGGGAGATACAGTATAGAGAGAGAGGGAGATACAGTATATAGAGAGAGGGAAATACAGTATATAGAGAGAGGTATTCAGTATATAGAGAGAGGGAAATACAGTATATAGAGAGAGGTATACAGTATATAGAGAGAGGGAAATACAGTATATAGAGAGAGGGAGATACAGTATAGAGAGAGAGGGAGATACAGTATATAGAGAGAGGGAAATACAGTATATAGAGAGAGGGAGATACAGTATATAGACAGAGGGAAATACAGTATATAGAGAGACACATTATATAGAGAGGGAGATACAGTATATATAGAAAGAGATACAGTATATAGACAGAGGGAGATACAGTATATAGAGAGAGACACATTATATAGAGAGGAAGATACAGTATATATAGAAAGAGATACAGTATATAGACAGAGGGAAATACAGTATATATAGAGAGAGAGAAACACAGTATATAGAGATATGCATTGAAAAGTTTTTTCTCTATCTTATATTTTTAACATTTGGTAGTCATATCCCAAAAAAATTCTAAGATGTATCTTTTTTTTTATCTCATGGGCGAAATGTGAGAAATAACGTATATATTATACAATCATTCCATAATCACATACCACATACACCTCATATATAATGTGAGGAAAATATACTTATAACATAGTTTACCATTTGCCAATTAAAAATCTGGTTACCTTGTCCTAAACGGTTCAAGTTTAGGAGATATTTCTATAGGTAGATACACCTATTTTTTTTTACCTATAGGTGTAATTAGATACACTACCTATAGGTAAAATGTAAAGATAGAAGTTTACTTCCTCTTTAAAGTAACGCAGTGCCATATCGCAAAAAATGGACTGGACATAAAGGGGGGGGTAAAGCTTCCAGAGGTCAAGCGGTTAAAGTGAACTTCATTGCAGGTTTGCAGACTTCCTTTTTTTCTTCAATGACACAGACAGATCTGCGGCTGCGTTTTGTTTGCTTTCTTTGAAGATTCTTTGGTCCTATTGGCATTGTAAGCAAAGAAAGTCCAATGTAACCTTTTGCTGCACTTTGCATTTAATCACACGTTTGAGCCGCACTGTTTTCTTATGCAAAAGGCAGCATTTGCCAATACAATCTACACAAGCCCTAATAGTCATGGCCAGTGTTGGGGTAGTTACTCAAAAAATGTAACTAGTTACTAGTTACTTCTGTAAATTGTAACAAGATTACTTTACTAGTTACTGCATTTGAAAAGTAACTTCACTACTTATTACTTTACTTTCCTCTTTCTTAATTGACCGTGTAGAAGAAGATACATGACACTCTTTCTGCATAGAGTTTATTGTATAAACACAGGCTTTGGGAAACATGAGAACAAAACCTGAAAAAACAGAATAAAACATAAAGTGCAACAAAAAGTCATAAACTTCATCCCTCTCTATTCTTCGAAATAACGATTGTATCGCACGGCTTGAGTAACGCAGGAGAGCGCGTTCCTATAGCCTAGTAAAGTAGTGTAGTTACCTCCTATAGCCTAGTAAAGTAGTGTAGTTACTTCCTATAGTCTAGTAAAGTAGTGTAGTTACTTCCTATAGCCTAGTAAAGTAGTGTAGTTACCTCCTATAGCCTAGTAAAGTAGTGTAGTTACTTCCTATAGCCTAGTAAAGTAGTGTAGTTACCTCCTATAGCCTAGTAAAGTAGTGTAGTTACTTCCTATAGCCTAGTAAAGTAGTGTAGTTACTTCCTATAGCCTAGTAAAGTAGTGTAGTTACTTCCTATAGCCTAGTAAAGTAGTGTAGTTACCTCCTATAGCCTAGTAAAGTAGTGTAGTTACTTCCTATAGCCTAGTAAAGTAGTGTAGTTACCTCCTATAGCCTAGTAAAGTAGTGTAGTTACTTCCTATAGCCTAGTAAAGTAGTGTAGTTACTTCCTATAGCCTAGTAAAGTAGTGTAGTTACTTCCTATAGCCTAGTAAAGTAGTGTAGTTACCTCCTATAGCCTAGTAAAGTAGTGTAGTTACTTCCTATAGCCTAGTAAAGTAGTGTAGTTACCTCCTATAGCCTAGTAAAGTAGTGTAGTTACCTCCTATAGCCTAGTAAAGTAGTGTAGTTACTTCCTATAGCCTAGTAAAGTAGTGTAGTTACTTCCTATAGCCTAGTAAAGTAGTGTAGTTACTTCCTATAGCCTAGTAAAGTAGTGTAGTTACTTCCTATAGCCTAGTAAAGTAGTGTAGTTACCTCCTATAGCCTAGTAAAGTAGTGTAGTTACTTCCTATAGCCTAGTAAAGTAGTGTAGTTACTTCCTATAGCCTAGTAAAGTAGTGTAGTTACTTCCTATAGCCTAGTAAAGTAGTGTAGTTACTTCCTATAGCCTAGTAAAGTAGTGTAGTTACCTCCTATAGCCTAGTAAAGTAGTGTAGTTACCTCCTATAGCCTAGTAAAGTAGTGTAGTTACTTCCTATAGCCTAGTAAAGTAGTGTAGTTACTTCCTATAGCCTAGTAAAGTAGTGTAGTTACCAATATTAGTATTGTAACTAGTTACATTACTTCGTTACCAAAAAAAGTAATGTAGTTACTGTAATCAGTTACTTTTTAACATAACTAGTTACCCCCAACACTGGTCATGGCACTGCCAAAATCTCTGCCTTATATAGAAAATGTTACAAATTGCATCCATTGAGGGAGAGGATTTGTAGAAGCTCTTTTAAAAAAAAAACTGCAAATATTTAATTCTTGCCCATTCACCCTGAAAGCACCGGAGATTTCCAGTCAGTCGGCTCTGTGAGAATGCAATAATAATAATAATTATAATAATGCCGATAATAGCGATGTCCATTAATTCACGTTTGCAGCCGCCGGGGACAGATGCAAGGTCTTATTTTTTTTCCCACGATGGTTGATGGGCTGCATGGATAAGCTCTGTTTTTCTGTGTTGTGGTTTGTTATTATAAACTCGGCTTAAATTAGAAGGATAATAAAGATCCCCCACGGGTTCTGAGCAGCAGGCAGATGGGGATAGCTTGACAGCCGCTGTCCCAACATCCTGTCTTAAGACCCAACTCTGGATAAAAAGCATCAAACTGCAAGTTACAGGTTTATGGACCGTACACAGGATCAGAAAATTAGACAAAAAATAACGCTTTTAAAGCGATCGTACGATAATCTGATCATTAGTACAGAGATTTCGAGAGCCGTTCATGGCAGTTCATCCGATATTATCCGATTGGTCAAATACGAAAATTTTTCATTTGACACCGCCCTTAGTGTCACCGCTCCCACGAGCCCAGGGGTGCCCAGCCCGATTGTTATGCAGCTGGTGGAAGCCTGTCGTGCAGAGAAGGCTTACCGTTGCCGGTGGGCGGAGCTTGGATGGAAACCCCTGAGGTGAGTAGCACAGGCTAGCCTGAGGTGCGGAGTCTAAGCATCCACCGGTCTTCACCAGAGCCTCTGATGGTGAGGATGGATTTGGCTGCAGGTGAATACCAGGTCGCGATCCCCAGGGTCGCCCCACCAGAGGGTAACCAGTCAAGGTCCGAAGATGGGTGAGTCAACAAGGAGAATCCAGAAGAATAGTCAAAACGAGCCAGGGTCAGGACAGGCAGCAAACAAGGGAGGTCAGGGACGAGCCAAAGGTCAACAGGTATCAGACAGGAATCAACAGGAAGCAGGTTCGGGAACACAGGAGAGCTGAAGACAAAACAGCAAAGTGCAAATGCACCAGCTGCCTTTAAATAGGGCTTCTTTGGCGCCAAATGTCCGGGTCAACGTGTGCGAACGCGAGAACGCATAATGTGCGTGGGGTCACGCACGTTAGCGAATGCGCATTGGCTAATGCGTATTAGCCAAGCTCTAATTTGCGCATGCACATTAGCCAATTAGCGTTTTCTAACAGCGATGATCGCAGTCAAACCATGTTCCTAGGACATGGGGTGACCCTGATCTCAGTAAAGAGCCGATGACGCGCCCCAAACTCGCTCATCCATGTCTTCATGGACCTTGCTTTGTGCACTGGTGTGCATGTTGGAACAGGAAGAGGACATCTCCAAACTCTTCCCACAAAGTTGGGAGCATGAAATTGTCCAAAATGTCTTGGTATGCTGACACCTTAAGAGTTCCCTTTACTGGAACTAAGGGGCCAAGCCCAACCCCTGAAAAACAACCCCAAACCATAATCCCCTCTCCACCAAATGATTTGGACCAGTGCACAAAGCAAGGTCTATAAAGACATGGATGAGCGACATGGACACGTTTGGGGTGGAGGAACTTGACTGGCCTGCACAGAGTCCTGACTTCAACCCGATAGAACACTTTGGAATGAATTAGAGCGGAGACTGCGAGCCAGACCTCCAACATCAATTCCATGACCTCACAAATGTGCTTCTGGAAGAATGGTCAAACATTCCCATAGACACACTCCTAAACCTTGTGGACAGCCTTCCCAGAAGAATTGAACCTATTATAGCTGCAAAGAGTGGGCCAACTCCATATTGAGCCCTACGGACTAAGACTGGGATGCCATTAAAATTCATGTGCGTGTAAAGGCAGGCGTCCCAATACTTTTGACAATATAGAGTTTCTAATGGACTATATTTCCATCTCAGCTTTAATGGATAAGCCTTGTCTTGCTGCCCTCTCAAGACTGGGGATGTCTGGGACCACTGAAACCATAAACCCAAGCAGAGGGGGCACCGACCTAGTTCATTATCCTTAGAACATAGCTCTATTAATGTAAAGAGTGGTAAGTATTACAGCCCATTCAGACTGGCGCGATCCGACTTTGTGGGGCGACCTGTGAAGTCGCAGTGCACAGCGTGCACCGCGACTTCGGTGCGACTTGCACGGACTTCATATAATTGAAGTCAATGCAAGTCGCCTCCAGGTCGCCCCAAAGTAGTACAGGACCCTTTTTCTAAGTCGAGGCGACTTGTGTCGATCCTATTAGAACGGGTCCTGTGCTAATCAATGGCGAGCGACCGAGCGCGACTTGTCAGGCTGACAAGTCGCCTGACAGGTCGCGCTAGTCTGAATGGACCCTTATACTCACAGTGTAACAATAGTATCAAAGCTCATCACAAAAACAGCATCATCCAGTCCATAGTACATCATATCGTGTGACAGGACAAATGAAGATCCAATAGGCTAACATGTTTCGTGGACAAGCCTGAGGGCTCTGAGGAAGAGGCTTGTCCTCAAAATGCCTATTGGATCCTTTGTCCTGTTACACTTTATGATGTACTATGGACTGGATGATGCTGTTTTTGTGATGAACTTTGATACTATTGTTACTCTGTGAGAATAATACTTACCACTTTCTACATTATTAAAGCTATGATCTAAGGATAATGCACTAGGTTGGTGTGCCCTCTGTTTTGTTTTATGGTTTCAGCCAAAAATAATGGTCATGTAGCTAAAAATAATGACCATTGTAGCAAACTATACACCGCTATAGCTTAGTGGGTTTAGACTCATGAGCAAAGCTACACCATATCCCCAATGGTATTTGGACCCTCTTCCAGATGAGTGAGTTCAGGTGTTTTGAAGGATAGGGTACTGTTAATACTACATCATACAAAGCTATTTTAGACATTTGTGTGCTTCCAACCTTGTGGCAACAATCTGGGAAAAACGCTTTTCTGTTCTAGCATGATTGTATTGCTCCATAAGGAGGGTTTGATGAGTTTGGAGAGAAAGAACTTGAATGACCTGTACAAAGCGTTGACCACAATCTTACTGAACAACCTTTTGGTTGTCCTGGAACGTAGAGGTTGTTCAGTAGGGACGATCGAACTTTTGATAAATTCGGTTCGACCAGAACACCCGAACTTCCCAAAAGTTTGGGTGTGGATTCCAGAACCCCATTGAAATTAATGGGACCCGAACTTCGGTAATCAAAAAACACCATTTTGAAGCTCTAAAACCCAATAAATGCCCCTAAAAAGTGCCTAGGGTTCTGGGTCATGCCCCAGGGACTATTAATCACACAAGAAAAAGTTCTTAAAAATTGTCGTTTTTGATAGAGAGCCAATTATTGAAAAAAATTATTGAAAAAAAAAAAAAGATTTCTTTGGATTTAGTGTCTGGGGGGTCTACAAAGTGTACCTGTGAAGTTTCAGCTCTGTAGCATGTCCAGAACCAGAAAAAAAAAAGATTGTTTGTCTTAGAATTGCAGTAGAGCAGGGATATGGCTCCGCTATTTTCACACCTTGCCGTTTTTGTTGCAGGCGTTTATTGGGCTTTTTTGTGGACGTCTTTGGAGACAGGCATAACATCTGAACTTCTGTGTAGGGGTATATATACACACACATATATATGTATATATACACATACACATATAGGTGTGAAAGTAGCAGAACCCTATGCCTGCGCTAATGAAATTATTTGCAGGCATAGGGCTCCGCTCCTATCACACCCATATGTGTGTATGTGTATAAATACATATATGTGTGTGTATATATATACCCCTATACAGAAGTTCAGATGTTATGCCTGCCTCCAAAGACGCCTAAAAAATGCCCAAAAAACGCCTGCAACAACACACCTGGGCGTTTTTGTTGCAGGCGTTTTTTTGGGCATTTTCTGGGCGTCTTTGGAGGCAGGCATAACATCTGAACTTCTGTATAGGGGTATATATACACACACACATATATGTATATGTACATATACACACATATAGGTGTGATAGGAGCGGAGCCCTATGCCTGCAAATAATTTCATTAGCGCAGGCATAGGGTTCTGCTACTTTCACACCTATATATGTGTATGTGTATATATAAATATATGTGTGTGTGTATATATACCCCTACACAGAAGTTCAGATGTCATGCCTGCCTCCAAAGACGTCCACAAAAAAGCCCAATAAACGCCTGCAACAAAAATGGCCAGGTGTGAATATAGCGGAGCCCTATCCCTCCTCTACTGCAATTCTAAGACAAACAATCTTTTTTCTATGGCGGTCACCCTGACATGGAAGAGTTTGGTCACCCTGCCATAGCAGTCAGAGTCAGTTCCCCCTACACTCCACTACGGTCACCCTGACACTTAACACTTTCCCTACAGAAACTAGATTATTGAATCTAACTATAGTGGAAAATAGTACCCTAACTATACTAGATATCCCTTTCCTCACACTAATAATTGCTAAATGACACTTTTGAAGCAGGAGTAACAGAACTGCTTCCACTCTCTTCCACAGCCCCTGTATTACAGTGCTAGAGATTTGGCGGGGCTATGTTATATACTGGGGGGCATATCACTACTGATTGGCCTCTGGACCCCCTAGTCACTCCAATCACATTCCTAGCATCCTCCTACCCTCTCAATTGGCTTTTACTGATGGTTCTGGTCCAATCAAGGGCTTTTAAAGCCCAGTTCCTGTCCCATTGCATTTTGGGCGGTTCTGGTTGCCGAATTCCGAACTTTTTCCGCAAAAAGTTCAGAATTTGGCCGAATTTCGAACAGTCAATGTTCGGGTCGAACCGATGGTCGACCCGAACCGTTCGATCATCCCTATTGTTCAGTAGGATTAAAGTCACGGCTCGGCACAGGCAACATTTCCCTCACAGCAAAGCCAGGTCTTCTTATTCAACGTCAGTAGAAAGCCATGTATCAAAGCCAGGTCTTCTCATCCAACACCAGAACCTGGCCTCGTAAATGTCTTCCCAGAAGAGTGGAGCCACAAAGAAGGGAGGACGCCATGTAATTTGTAATGGATGTCCTACAAGCTCTTATAGGTGTGATGGTCAGGTGCTCACATTTGTAAAGATAGTGTATATGTTTTTTATTGTAACTATCACTCTGCGTTAGGATAAAAGAGTCTCAGGTTCAGATTGCCTGAAAGTGAATTTGTGCTTTGCCCAGACAGATGGCAGTTTTTGAGTTCTGAGTCTAACTCTGGTGTCTATTTAACGGCACAGTCATATTTAGACACCCTGAATATCTGTTACAACAGAAAAGTTGAGGTCAGACTATAAAAATGGAGGTACCAGGTCTAAGTGAATGCCTGTCTACAGTATATTTGTTTGTGACTACAATTGGGCTTTAGAGTTCCTTTAGAAAGTGTTACCGTGGACGTTTTAATGTGCAGTATTGTGTGCATTAACATGTGTTACATTAAGGCAGCCCTTTCTTTTATAAGGGCCTGGCAATGCATGGCAAAGGACCACAAGCCACACATGTTGCTTTTTTCAAAAGTACATAGTCTCAATTTAGACAAACAGCAAGGCAACGCTAAGCCATACTTCCAAACATATTCATCCTAGTCCCTGGGACACTGTGACCCCAGCAGCCGCCCAAAAAGAACAACCCGCACCAGGGGCAGATGGACCTTTTCGGGCACTCAGGCATTGCTCAAGGGCCCAGGTCCAATAGGGGGCCCCATGAATGGCTCCTGGGATCCTGCGATGTTAGACACAGGATCGGCAGTGCCTAAGGGCAGAGAAGGAAGTTGGAGGTGGAGAATAGAGACGGCGAAGAGCTTGCAGGAGGGACACAGAGAGGAGTGCGGAGAGCGAAGTGCAGGCTGGTGGAGATGAGCGCAGGAGAGCAGTACAGGTGAGGAGGTGGAGGGGGGGGCAAGTGAGGAGAGGCAAATAGGTTAGGAGTGGTGGTGGGGGCAAGTGAGGAGCATAGTTGGGGACACAGGAAGCAGTAGGGGTTCTGTGGGCAGCGCTCAGGTCACTGTACACCCCCTCCAGAAGATCAGGGATCTGTTATGTAGTGTGCACACTGGGCTTTCTGCAGGTGTACTTTACCCCTCCTGTGCCAGGGGACAGACAAGCCACCCCCTTACCCCAGCACAGCTGCACAAGCCTGAAAATAGCGCAAAAGGTTTGTCTACAGAAGCTCATAATATAAGACATACTGAACTCCCCTCCTCTCTTACCCCCTCCCCCCTTCTCTCTCACCCATCCCCCCTCTCTCTTACTCCCCTACTCTCTCCCCCCTCTCTCTCTCACCCATCTCTATCCTACCACTCTCTCTCTCTTACCCCTTACTCCCTCTTCCCCTCTCTCTCACCCCCCCCCCACTTTCTCTCTCTCTCACGTCGCCCTCTCTCCTCTTCTCTCTCCCACACTCTCTCTCTACTACCCCCCTCTCTCCCACCCCCCTCTCTCTCTCACTCCACCCTCTCTCTCACCCCCCTCTGTCTGCCCCCCCCACTCTCTCACCCCCTCTCTCTCTTACCCCCTCTTTGTCTCTCTCTTAACTCCCCTCTCTCTTTTTCACTATCCCCTCTCACTCTCACCCCTCCACTTCCCCCCCCTCTCTCTCAACCCCCCCCCCATCTCATCTCTCTCTCTCACCCCCCTCTCCCCATTTAATTTATTTGTTTTAGCAAAAAGTTGCTTGCATTTTTATTTATTTCCATAAAAAGGCCCACCAAAATCCTCAGCCCCAGGCCCATGATGCTCTAAATCCGGCCCGGTTTCTATGCCAAGATGGTAAAAAAAAAAAAAAAAAAAAAAAAGCAACTTTGTTCTATTTGGGGATTACAGCAACTGCTCAGTTTTACAATTTGTGATTTCTTTCTTAATCTTTCCCGGTAAAAATAACTCCATCAGGTTTGTTTATGCGTGCACTCCAACATAAAATATCAGCAATGCAAATATGGGTTTAAATAGAAATTTTAGTATATAAAAAGATATTCTGTAACCATAACACGGCGATAACTGAACTATGTCTTGTCCAAATAACATTTTTCTACATAACAGTCTAGTGCTTTCTATGAACTGGGGCCGATCGACCAATCAGAGAAGACTGGGTGGTATTATTGTGGCGAACACTCACCCATGATGATATATACAGTATCTCACAAAAGTGAGTACACCCCTCACATTTTTGTAAATATTTTGTTATATTATGCCATGGAAATAAAGGGCTCAGGATCAGTGGGAAGGGCCCCAGGACCGATGGAAGGGTCAGGGGGCCCTTCAGGGTTTCTTGCACCGGGGCTCTAAAGGTTCTAGTTACACCTCTGCATTTCAGGTAACAAAACTTGCCAAATGGCAATAGCAGAAAAACAAACGCAGCTTCAGTATCTCACAAAAGTCAGTACACCCCTCACATTTTTGTAAATATTTTATTCTATCTTTCCATGTGACAACACTGAAGAAATGACACTTTGCTACAATGTAAAGTAGTGAGTGTACAGCTTGTATAACAGTGCAAATTTGCTGTCCCGCTCTGCCTTGTACAGAAAATGACAATTGCTAATGCAATTATTTGGGGGAAAAATAATTTTTTGATGAATTAACCACTTGCCGACCGCCATTTACTGCGGCAGTCAGCCACTCCTGGGCAAACCGACGTAGTACTACGTCGCTCGCCCAGGAGCCTGTAGGGGGCGAGTGTGCGCCGCCGGAGGCGCGCTCCTGCCCCTGCTCGTTCACAGGGATCCCTGCACGTGTGACTGGCGGCTCTGATATCCGCAGGGCACTCGCAATCACCCGCAGGAGAGGGAGAAAGGCAGGCGGCTGATGTAGGATTAATAACAGTACATACAGTTTTTTGGTGCAAAGCACCCGTGACCAGCGCTCGGAGTGATGTAAGTCCACCTTATTAAGGTATTAAGAGTATTTCTGTAGCTGTGGACACGTCAACCCAGGAAAAATGCTACGGCCTTGCTGCCCCTTACACAACCAGGGAAGTCTGGAAATACTGTAACAACAAACAAACACAAGGGCGCACCGGCCTAGTGCATTATCATTTAGATGGTTTATTTAACAAATAGGATTAAAAATGCTCACAAATGAGTTCTTGTTAAAAGCATGTCACAAAAGGAACTAGGCCTCGAAACGCGTTAGCCTTCAAAAATCTAAGGAACTACTCATCCTCGGATACCTTTACTGAGGACTGCGTTCCTTTTGTGACATGCTTTTAACAAGAACTCGTTTGTGAGGACTTTTAATCCTATTTGGTAAATAAACCATCTAAGGCTGCATTCACATGTCAGCTTATAATCGCGGGCAGAACCGCCGCGGTTCCGACCGCGATTCGGAGATTTATTGCAAATCGCGGGACGCCTAGCGTTGCCCGTTGATTTGCAATAGCCCCCCAAACGCCGAGCGATGTTGCCGCGATTTACGCCCGCCGAATCGCGGCAACATCGCGCAAACAAAATCGCGGGACGCAATACGCTCCAAAGAAGCTCTTGTACTTTTTTGGAGCGTATTGCGTCCCGCGATTTTGTTTGCGCGATGTTTGCCGCGATTCGGCGGGCGTAAATCGCGGCAACATCGCTTGGCGTTTGGGGGGCTATTGCAAATCAACGGGCAACGCTAGGCGTCCCGCGATTTGCAATAAATCTCCGAATCGCGGGCGGAACCGCGGCGGTTCTGCCCGTGATTATAAGCTGACATGTGAATGCAGCCTTAGAGTTACAGAGGAGGTCCAGTGCTAGAGTTATTGCTCTCGTTCTAACGTTTGCAGTGATGCCTCACATGTGTGGTGCGAATTCCGTTTTCATATGCGTGTGTGGGTCACGTATGTGTTCGCTTCTGTGTGCGAGCACGGAGGGGTGGGGGCCCTTTACATTTTTTTGTTTTCTCATTTATTTTACTTTTTATTTTTACACTGTCCCTTTATTTTTATTTTCTCACTTTTATTCCTATTACAAGGAATGTAAACATCCCTTGTAATATAAATAAGGATGACAGGACCTCTTTATGGAGAGATCTGGGGTCAAAAAGACCACAAATCTCTTTACCTTTTAAAGCAAAAGATCCAAAAAAATATTTATAATCTTTTACTTTAAAAAAAAAAAAAATGATTTACTTCCAGCCTGGAATGGAAGTGATGTCATAACGTCGCTCCAGCCCTCCAAGGCCGTATAGGCAATCAAAGAGTATCTTGGCATGGCAGCTTCAAAAGCTGGTCATAATGGCATGGCAGCATGCCAAGCTGGCCAGGGGGCCTATGGGAGCAGCCGGCCACACTGTTGGCAAATCGACGGAAAAGAAAGGCCCAGAGTAAAATAAGAGACAGGGGTTAAAGGGGCCAGCATGACAGGGGTTAAAGGGGCTTGGGGATAGGAGGGGTCAAGAAAGTTAGTGATAAAATAGGTAAGGAGAATGAATTGGATTGGCAGAAAAGTTTTGGATGGGTGCAGTTTTGAGGGAGGTAGTGTGCTAACTAAGTGGGGTTATCTTCAGCTTGAGGGCAACCAGCTAGGAACATATTTGGAAGACTTGGGCCACGTTCCAGTGTTGCCCATCTGTACAGCTTTGGGGGGATTTGGAAACCCTTCTGTCTCAGCTATGGGCTGTAGCTGATATCCACGGCAGTGGGTTGCTTTTGGGAGCTAGGTGGGGGGGTCCTGTTCCTGTCACCCCTGCTCCTTCACGTGGTCAGAGGTCAAGGCCCATGGAGCGCCTCAGCCCTGAAATGTCTTCCAGGGTCCAGGACCACACTACAAGCCCTTCTGAGAGCACCATTCGGCTAAGGTGGTGGTGTGGCCCTGGAGGAATCCTCTACCTCGGCGGGACCCATGGGATGGGGCTACAGTGTGTTTGGTTACAACCCATCCTTCTACAGTGGACCAGGACCTGTATGCGGCGCCTTCATTCAGCAGCGATCTTTCTCTTCATGTTCTTCCCCTTTAACTTACCCACTCGTTTACACTTGCTTCAACTTTAACACACATTAACCACTTCTGTATCCAAATAAAATTGATGTCCCACGAATAGAGCTTTCTATTAGTGGTATTTGTTCATCTGTGCGATTTTTTTTTTTTTATTTTATTTTTTTTTTTTTTGCGCTATAAACAAAAATAGAGCGACAATTCTGAAAAAAAAAAAAACAATATTTTTCACTTTCTGCTATATAACATTCCAAAAAAAAATGTAAAAATCAACATTTTTTAACATCTTAGGCCAATTTGTTTTCTGCTACATATTTTTGGTAAAAAAAATTGCAATAAGTGTATTTTGATTGGTTTGCGCAAAAGTTATCGCGTCTACAAAATACGGGAAAGATTTAGGTCATTTTTATTGTTTTTTTGTTTTTTTTTTTACTAGTAATGGCGGCGATCTGCGATTTTTAGCAGGACTGCGACATTGGGGCGGACAGTTCGGACCCCTAACTGACATATTTGACACTTTTGGGGGAACCAGTGACATTACTACAGTAATCAGTGCTAAAAATATGCACTGTTAATGACACTGGCAGGGAAGGGGTTAACACTGGGCAATCAAGGGGTTAAATGTGTACCTAGGGAGGTGATTCCAACTGTGGGGGGGCGTGGCTTGTGAAATGATCACAGAGACGTGTGATCCTATATAGAAGGATCACAGAAGCTCTGTGATCATTCCAGAGAGAAGAACGGTCGGCTGTGTTTACAAGGGCTGACCGTTCTTCTCTCTCAGCGGGGAACGATCGTGGGTGGCCAGCGGCAATCGAAGCCTCTTGCTCCGTGCATCGGAGTCCCAGCTGCTGAGTGGGGGCGGGAGCGCGCCACCGGCGGCGCGCGCTCACCCCCTAGCTGCAGGCGCGCGATCAACGGATATCTATGCCGGAGGGCCAGCCTGCCGCAGTATTTCTGCAGCGGGCGGTCCGTAAGCGGTTAAACTGCAGCCTACAAAACTTTGCGGCCAAAAGAAGCATCCGTGGATGCCAACACATCTACCTTGTAGAATTTAGTGAACGTATGCACAAGCACAGGCACAGTTGCCGCCTTGCAAATTTGTAACACTGACGCCCAAGAGACACTCAGCGCTCTCGTAGAATGCGTTTTCACTGGAAAAGGAGGAACCTGACCCTTTAGTGAATAGCCCTGTACCACCGTCTGCCTGATCCATCTAGAAATCATTGCAATAGACGCAGCCATACAAACTTTCCCTGTTGCAGCTAAGACCGAAGTCCCAGCAGGGAGCTAGGTCCTATCCCTGACACCAGGCAGAGCAAACTGTTTGTTGCCATTTTTACTTAAGAGATAGGATAACCGGATTATAGCAGATCTTTGATGGAGGACAAACTCACACAGGCACCATGCTTTAGTTTTCTCAGGAACACACACTTCAGTCTCTGCTGCCTCTTTTCTCCCTTTCTTTTTTTTTTTTTAGTGAGTGCAACTTTATTTAAACACTTCCTGGTTAACAAACAGACAACATATTCATATGACTGTAGATCAATGGATAAGCTGTATAAGGGCATATAAACAAAATGTCATATATCTTAACACCCCCACTTGCTCTTATACTGCTTATGAAAAATAGTTTAGTACAATTACATCATTTTACTCTCTATACTCCAAAAATATAACTCACAAACCTATCAAGCTTAAACTTTGTTATTGGTTTAGTCATAACATCAGCTACCATTTTATCCGTAGAACAATACTCAAGATCTATCTTGCCTTCACACAGAGTAGACCTAAGGAAATGGAATTTAATGTCAATATGTTTGCATCTCTGATGGTAAACTGGGTTCTTTGCGAGAGCTATCGCACTCTGTCTTCAAAAATCTTCACTGGCTCAAACTGACATTCACTGTCCAATTCTCTCAGCAGTTGTGCAAGATATAGACTCTCCTGTGTGGTTGCAGCTAATGCTATATATTCAGCTTCACATGAAGATAGTGCAATTGTTGGTTGTTTCTTTGATTTCCAAGAAATCAGAGGTCCATTTTCAGTCAGGCTAAAACAATATCCTGTTGTGCTTCTCCTATCAATCTGGTCTGAGGCCCAACTGGCATCACTATACGCCTCTAGTTTTAATTTCTCTTTACATTTTCTGTAGCATAGTTCAAAATTGACAGTTCCTTTCAAATATCTCAGTACGTGTTTGACATATACACAATGGTCTACAGAATTTTGTATAAATGCATTTGAACATAAATAATCATGTAGCATCTTGTTCCAGTTTCCATACAGTGACTTTTTTAGTTTGAGAACTAGCTTTTTATTTGTGTCATCTTTGATCTCAAAACCTTCTGGTTGGTCTATACTGTATATATATCACAATCAATTGGGGCATGCAAGTAAGCTGTCTTCACATCCATTTGATGCAAGATTAAATCATATTGTGCTGCCATTTGCATCAAAATGCGTAATGAAGTAAAATTCGCAGTTGGAGAAAAAGTTTCCATGTAGTCGGTTCCCTTTACCTGATTATAGCCTTTTGCCACAAATCTGGCTTTGTACGTTTCAGCTCCATTTGCATTGCTTTTTATTGCATACACCCATCTACCCCCCACTGAATGTTTGCCTTCTGGTAGTGTGGTCAATTTGAAGGTATCATTCTCCTTTAGTGACTCCATCTCATCCTTCATTGCATTTAACCAACTTTGTGACTGGGGTGTTTCCATAGCTTCTCTGAAGGTCTGAGGTACATCATGTGCTCTATAGCATTAATCTATGTTCATCAGTACCTGATCATCACCAACAGATTCTAGTACATAGTCATTTAAATACTGAGGAGTTTTTCTATTTCTTGTAGGGTATCTTGTACCATGGTCTTCATCTTTGTCCTCTACAATCTCCTCTAAAGAATCTGGGGTCTCATTAGTCATTGGACCTGATACAGGAATTACACTCCTTTCCTCATTATTGTCCAACAGCTCAGTCTGAGTTTGTTTCTCGATTACATGCTTTTCAATGAATTTTACTAGTCTGTGCTTGAAGACTTTGCCAGTTTCAGGGTAATACACTAGGTAAGAGGGACTATTTTTGTCATATCCTACAAAAATTCCTTTTGTGCATTTTGGATCCAGCTTTTTCTTATCGTGTTTGTATGCAAAACATTCTGACCCAAAAATCTTCATTTTTGAAAAGTCTGGTTTCTTCCCTGTCAGTATGTTGTATGACGTTTGCTTCAAATGATTGTTAAAACATCTATTTCGAATCATAGCTGCTGTCATCACTGCATATGTCCATAACTCTTTTGGTACTTTGCTCTCTATTAGCATACATCTTGCCATCTCTATCAGTGTTCTCCAGTTTCTTTCAGCTGTTCCATTTTGATGTGGTGAATAAGGTGCTGAAGTCTCATGTCTTATGCTCTTCTTTATAAGTAGTGACTGGAAGGCATTCGATGTGAATTCGGTACCATTGTCTGACCTCATTCTCTTGATGATCCCATAGGGGGCAGTATCAGCGATAAACTTCTCTGTGGCTAGAACTGTGTCACTCTTGTTTTTCAGAAAGTATACAAACACTGCACCAGAATAATCATTAGTGAATCCTATGATGTATTTGAAACCGTCCTTTGCAACTGGCTCTATAGGACCTGTTAAATCTGTGTGTACTAGTTCAAGTGGGTATTTTGCACGGGTGTCAGGCTCCCTGTTTCTACTCTGAGCAAATTTTCCTTGGATACAAATCTCACAATTCAGGTTGGACTTGTCAACCTTACCTTGGATCTTCATTCCATCTACTAGTTTATGTAGTTTCAAGATATCATCGTAATTACAATGACCTAGGATTTCATGCCATGTCTGAATATCATAACAACCGTAACAACTGTCATCGCATCCCTTATAGGTGTTCAAATAGTAAAGCCTGTTGTATTTCTTTATAACAAATTTTGTACCATTCTTATGGGCCAGAATACTGTCATCTTGTCTGAATTCAACAGACGCCCCATTTCTTGTTGCTGCTTCAACAGAGAAAATGTCTTGTGGATATGTGGGGATAAACAATGCGTTTTGTAGCAATGTCCTCCTTTGTCTTCCCTTACTGTCCATTAGGTACACCTCAGCGTCGCCTCTCTTGAGTGCTACACCGGAAGTTCTTTTCCCATCTGCCAACTCCATGTAGTGTTTCTCTGGCCTAAACGAGGTGTCAAATCTTTTAAATTTCTTGATGTCTGTGATAATATGCGATGTTGCTCCTGTATCTACCATCAGGCTTTTTGCTTTGGGATTGCTTAACTGGTCTTCGCTTATTTTAAAAGCAAATGTTTGTTCTGTATCATCTACTACATGCTTTACATTGTCTCGTGCTTTTCGTCTGCACAATGTCTCACTGTGAGTGGAGCTCTAACAATAATTACACCACTGTGTCTTCCTTTTATTCATTCTGCATGGACATGCATTGGCTTTGTGACCTTTCTGATGACAACTGTAGCAGACAATGATGTCTTTCTCCCTTGTTGATCTTCATTACATTATCAGTGCTTGTGCTGCTGTGATATTTTTCAGTGTCCTCAAAAATCCTTAACTGGGTTTTAAAGTCAGTAAAAGTCATATCTTCTTTACATTGTGTTATGTGGATTGAAAATGGTTTGAATGATTCAGGCAGGCCTTTAAGAATCATAGCGACTAACAGTCCATCACTGAGGGTCTCTCCTGCATTTCTAAGTGCTGTAATCGCTGTTTCTGTGCGTATGATATAGTCTGTGACACTTTCACATTCAGACTTCTGAAGAGATGTTAGTTCTGTGTATAAATTTATGATACGTGGCTTACCTTGGCCAGCATAATGATCTCTCAGGATTTTCAGCGCTTTTCTTCCATTATCAGTTGCTTCTCTCATTATAAGAGATAGACTTTTATCATCCAGGAATTGTATTAACTCAGCATAAGCTTCCTCATTCTTATTCCTATCTTGCACAGGGTCTGCTCCTTCTGATGGTTCTTGCAGGATTGTTTCTTTAAGATTCATCAAGCGCAGATGGCCTAGGAATTTTGTCTCCCACAGCTCATAATTTTTCTCATCTCCATCGAAAAGCAGCCTGTTCCATCGGCTTGTTCCCTCTCTCCTGGGCCCATAACCTGTTGCCATTTTTACTTAAGAGATAGGATAACTGGATTATAGCAGATCTTTGATGGAGGACAAACTCACACAGGCACCATGCTTTAGTTTTCTCAGGAACACACACTGCAGTCTCTGCTGCCTCTTTTCTCCCTTTCTTTTTTTTTTTAGTGAGTGCAGCTTTATTTAAACACTTCCTGGTTAACAAACAGACAACATATTCATATGACTGTAGATCAATGGATAAGCTGTATAAGGGCATATAAACAAAATGTCATATATCTTAACACTGTTTGAGAATAGCAGAGCCTATGGGGTTATGCCTGCCGGGACAGCCCCCATAGGCGTGGACAAGTTTTTTTCTGCCTAGTGTCAATTCCTAGAAGGAGGAGCATAACCCTATGAGCCTATGATTAGGAAAAGCTGCGTCTGCTGATGAACAATAGAGAAATTCGATTTTTAATCCTTTTTTTGCGTATGCGCCTGTGCATACGTTTACTAAATTCTACAAGGTAAATGTTTTATAGCAGAATGTAAAAAATATAGTTTTTTTTTTCCGAATTGTCGCACTTTTTATGTTTATAGCGCAAAAAAATAAATCGCCGAGGTGATCAAATACCACCAAAAGAAAGCTCTATTTGTGGGAAAAAAAGGACATCAATTTTATTTGGGTACAGCGTCGCACAACCATGCAATTGTCAGTTAAATTAACGCAGTGCCGAATCGCAAACAATAGCCTGATCATTAAGGGGGTAAAGCCTTCGGGTCCTTAAAGCAGAGTTCCACCCAAAAGTGGGACTTCCGCTTTAGGTAGTCCTAACCCCCTGACATGCCACATTTGGCATGTCATTTTTTTGGGGGGGGAGCGGGTACCTAGTTTTGACAGGTACCCACTTCCACTTCGAGCGCCGCGGCACCCTGAGCGGAAGTTCTTCTCTCCCCCTCCCTCCCTGCAATCTTCTGGGACATGTCAGAGGTCCCAGAAGATTGCCGGCCAATCAAGACGCAGCAGCAGGACTTGTGAGAGCCCGCACTGGTGCCCTCATGGAAAGCAGCTCTCATCTGGCTCCCGATGAAGAGGAGGGGCAGGGAGCGCTGCAGGGGCTTCCTAGAAAAGGAGGATCGGGGCTGCTCTGTGCAAAACCCTTGCACAGAGCAGGTAATTATAACATGTTTGTTTTTTTTGAGGAAAAAAAAACGAACCTTTACAATCACTTTAAGTTTCGATCAGGGGAAAATCTAGCTCTAATTAACATTTATAATTCTGGTAATGATATATAGTGTATGGTTTTTATTTACCAGTAAATCACAATGGGTTGCTAAAGCGATCCTCCATTTTCTATCCTGATCTTTTGTCAGCACACGTACGTGCCACATGTTTGATATTCTACTAGCGAGGACTTTAGCGCCCAAGCATTTTTAAAGCAAAAAGGCTTTTTCAATAAAGTAGGGAATGGCTAGAACCCGTTGGGTCTATTTCCTCATACAGTATTTATCCCACTGGGGAGATTTTTCTTCACTTCTTGTCTTTTAGACACAACAGGATATTAGTTGTCACTGGAACCATTTACCCTGTTGGAAGATTTCCTTTCTATTTCTGTTCTGGTGACAACTCAAAAGTTTAGACTTTCCACCACTTGTTTCTATAAATTTTATATAAAACAATTGCAAAGAAAATTAAGAGCAAGGAGAATTAGAAATACAGTGTGATATACAATAAAAAGGGTAGCTACAGGTATTACACACACTGTTCTTTGGTATAGTAGTGGGTGAGCAACAAAGGAGGTGAAGTGTTATTGGCCAAGAGTGTTATAAAAGCCAACACAGGTACAGATGTTGAACTAGGGAGTATGAAAATTGGCAAGTTTCCTACTCTTACTTTCTGCATGCCACTAGATCAGTGGTCTCCAAACTGTGGCCCACAGGCCAAATGCTTCCCTTTTGCTTGCCTTTATCTGGCCCTTTGGAGGCTATTCCTCCCATTGATATGAGGCACTATTCCACCCATGGACAACAACAAGGAGGCACCACTCCTCCCACTGACAACAACAGTGGGGCTTAATTTCTGCCAATGACACCAACGATGGGGCATTATTCCTCCCTCTGACACCAACAGTGGGGCATAATTCCTGCCAATGACACCAAGGATGGGGCACTATTCTTCCTACCGACGTTAAAATGGGCACTATTCCTCTCACTGACACCAATGATAGGGCAGCATTCCTCCCACTGACACCAATGATGAGGGACCATTCCTATCATTCTCCCACTAACACCAACAATGGGACATTATTCCTCCCACTGACACCAACAATAGGGCACTATTCCTCCCACTAATACCAGTGATTGGGCTCTATTCTTCCTCCTTCCGCTGTGGGCATTTTCTACTCCACCAAAGTCTGAAGGACAGTAAACTGGCCCCTTGTTTATAACCTTTCGAGATGGTGCATAGAGATGCCTGCACAAAACAACCTCCAAGATAGTATGTAACAAAGGATTACTGTCCTCTTGGGTTTTTCCTACCCCCACTTTGTGTTTCAGTTCTGTCCCCTATATGGAAGGGGAGGAGCGACCTGAGGTCCGTAGACCCTAGAAAAAGACCTGAGGTCCGTAGACCCTAGAAAAAGACCTAAGGTCCGTAGACCCTAGAAACAAAAATGCAGTAGTATGCTGTGCACTACTGTTCCACCTTGGAAGGAATGCACATGAAAAGACTTAAGGCCATTGAAACATGGAAGAATTTATGACCTGGTGATGATCTGGAGCACCCTCTGTTGGCACCTGTCCCTGGGAACAATTGTAAAGTGAGTTTCCATCTTATATATTATCACAAGGCTGGAGGGTAAAAACACCAGTTGTTTGGGCTGATTTGGTTGAGTTCTAATGTAATTTTGCAAGTGGCCTGTTACCTTGAAAATTGTTTGGTAGAGAGTTGAAAGAGACAGAAGCCTATAATATGTTTTTGTGGAAAACAGTGGTGTGAAGTGGGCATAATTGCTAAATGGCTGCAGGCAGGCAGGCGACAGCAGTGAGCCTTACAATATGCTGAACAAAAGTGTGTTTAGTGATACAGTGGTGCTCAGCCAGTATCCCCTAGATACCATCCTGGTTCAGAATAGGAGCGATGATGGGTCAGTTGCCAATAGTGCCTGGGTTGGTCCCTCTGGTGCATCGTCCATATACTTGTGCACCTGTGTAACATAGGTTCCCAAGTGTGAAATGTGACCACTCGTGAACTGGGCCTTGTACACATAACAGCAAAGAAGTATGGAATATTCCTTTCTAGGCCAAGGGCCTGAGAAGTGGAACTGTGAAGCTACTGTACAGTGGAACCAGATAGGCGTGTAGTTCAAAACTGAGAAACCCCACCTAGACCATCATTGGGTAGGTGTGTAAACCAGTAAATTAGAAGAAAGAAGTGGAAGAGAAAGTGAAGGAAGAGAGATAGAGAAGAGGATAGATAGGGGTTCACAAGGAAGAGAAGTCCAGCCACTGCGGGCAGCACAGAGCCAAGGACCGGAAGTGACGTGATGACATCGTACTGGTCCTCCATGACCATAGAGGCGATCAAAGAGTATTAACTCTTTGATTGCCTATGGGAGCACCTGGCCACACCGTTGGAACATTTCTCAGGTGAATCGATAAGCCCAAAAAAAGACGAGCGGTGGGAGGAGACATCCCCCCCTCTCCTTCCTGCCGTTTTGGAAACCGCTCCACCTTGTCCATGGGTGACAATGTTCATCTGGAGAATGATGTCCAGCCACCGTGGGCAGCACAGAGCCAAGGACCGGAAGTGACGTAATGACATCGTACTAGTCCTCCAAGACCATAGAGGCGATCAAAGAGTATTAACTCTTTGATTGCCTATGGGAGCAGCCGGCCACACCACTGGAACATTTCTCAGGTGAATCTGTTAGCCGAAAAAAACACCAGCGAGCAGTGGGAGGGGACATCCCCCCCCCTCTCCCTCTTGCCGCTTCGTAAACCGCTCCACCTTGTCCATGGGTGACAATGTTCATCTGGAGAATGATGTCCAGCCACCGCAGGCAGCACAGAGCAAAGGACCGGAAGTGACGTAATGACATCGTACTGGCCCTCCAAGACCATAGAGGCGATCAAAGAGTGTGAACCTTGTCCATGGGTGACAATGTTTATCTGGAGAAACACAGAGGGGTGAATCCCCCCCCAGCAGGGACCCAACCAGCAATGAAAAACCTGACCATGGTTCTAATTCTTCCCTACTGCATCCAAAAATTTTAGAAAAAAAAAGTTTTGGCTTTGTGCACTCTATGCAGATAAGATCCCTATCTGCATACTGTATATACTCATTTCCAGTTAATGAGTGTGTTCCCCAAACTAAAGTATTAATAGAATCTAAAGTTGGCTTGTGGGAGAGGTTCTTAGATCTGAAAGTTCATCTTTTTTTTGCCAAGGGAAGGCAGAATAGACACAGATTATATAATTGTATTTGCTATTTTTACATCCTAACGAAGCCACAGCACTTCTCGGATAAAAGTCCTGGAATATGAACAATTATGCCTCAACTGGATTATGTGATGGAGTGGATTCGATGGGCTGGTGGGTAAAAAACAGCCCCGAAGAGAGCGGCACATCTCCAAAAAAGGTGATTTTGCCAGAAGGTATTCCCTTCCACCACGTCAATCCAAATTCTGCCATGTGACATCTGGTTTTCATTTGCGGTTTATTTTAATTCATTATCTGGGCTGTCCATGTTATATATATATTTCTTACCTAATGTCCTCATGTTTGTACTTTCAGCTAAATTTAGACTCTCAACTTTTTAAACTCTCTTCACTAAAACAATATTTAAACTTTTCAGGTCTTCCTGTGAAAATACATCGGAATTAAAGGATTCTTCAAATTGGACTTATAGTATACGCCAACATTATAATAACATCCAAAGTATACTTCCACGTTAGGATGAAGGTATGTTAGCATGCTTGATAAAAAGAAAAAAGAGTAGAAGGGAAGAAATGCTTTGCTTTCCTGAGGAACAGGCTGCTTCAGGCTCCCTTTGGTGTTGCTCATATAACCAAAAGTCAGTGGTGTATTTTGGTTTTGTGCTGCTCTAGGCAAGACTAAAATTGGGCGCCCCCCTTCCTCATCCTATGTAAATTTGCCCCACTCCTTCCTTTTTAACGGATGTGACTCCCTCCAAAATTGAAGGACTCCAAGTCTCAGCATGAACCCCTGAGATCTCACGAGAGGGGGGGGGGTGAGGGGGGGGGGTGAGAGAGAGAGAGAGAGAGAGGGGGTGGGTGAGTGAGGGAAAGAGAGAGAGGGGGGATGAGAGAGAGGGGGTGAGGGAGGGAGGGAGGTAGAGAGAGGGGGATGAGAAAGAGGGAGAAAGGGGGGGTGAGAGAGGGGGATGAGAGAGAGAGAGGGGGATGAGAGAGAGAGAGAGGGGGTGAGAGAGAGAGAGAAGAGGGATGTGAGAGAGAGGGGGGATGTGAGAGAGAGAGAGAGAGAGAGAGAGAGAGAGAGAAAGGGGGGGGGGTGAAAGGGAGAGAGAGAGAGGATGAGAGAGAGAGGGGGGGAGGTGAGAGAGAGGGGGGGTAAGAGAGAGAAAGAGAGGGGGTGAGAGAGAGAGAAAGAGAGGGGGTGAAAGAGAGAGAGAAAGAGAGGGGGTGAGAGTGGGAAGATGAGAGAGGAGGGGGGTGAGAGAGAGAGGTGAGGGAGAAAGGAGGGGTGAGAGAGAGAGGGGGGGTGAGAGAGAGAGAGAGAGGGGTGGGTGAGAGATAGAGAGAGGGGGGTGATTAAGGGTGAGAGAGAGAGGTGGGAGAGGCGGCTCTAGCAACCAGTGGCCAAAAGAATCTCAGGTGGAGGGGGGGGGCGGCTTTTTTGCTGCCCCCCTGCAAAGTGCCGCCCTAGACCTGGGCCTTGTTGATCTAGGCTAAAATACAGCCCTGCCAACAGTACAAACAGCTGGCCAGTGCCCCCACCTAACACCGGCCATTGCAGCAAGGAGCACATGGAAGGGCGACGCATGTCAAACAAAACCAAAGAAAATTCCCAGCTTAACTTACCGACCAGCCTGCAACCAACCAAATTATCCTAACATGATTCATTAAAAACAATGGTGTCGTTTGCACACCTTTGCAAATAAATGCATAATATCTGCAATCCTAACTCTAAATTTTGAGAACCTCCACTGTGGAGGCACTCAAAATTAGGGTTATGACTGCAGATAATATTGGGGTGCCTTGAAGTGGCTCTGCAGTTGCACCATGTTTTTAATGCAAACTGTTAGACAGGATGATTCGGTTGGTTGCAGGCTGGTCGATAGCAGTGATGGGAATAACGGCGTTATAATTAAGCGGTGTCACTACAGGCGTTACTTTTTACAGTAACTAGTAATCAAACGGATTACTTTTACCCCGGTAGTAACGCCGTTACCGTTACTGACAAAAAATGCACGGCGTTACTATTCAATGGACAGCAGTGCCCGCTGGATGTGTATACAGAAGCTTCGGCTACTTACAGAACATCCCTGTGCCGTAATACTCTATGTACTGTGCTGAGCCAATCACGGCAAGCGGTGTATTCTATTAATGCATACAAAGCCTGCTCTGATTGGCTGAGTCAGAGAGACGGGCTTATACAACCTTTGCCAATCCGAGCAGGCTTTGTGTGCATTAATAGAATACACTGCTGAAACTTTGTTTCAATCCATTTGTAGCAATGTAAATGACAGCTGCAGGGCTCTAATGAGAAAAGCTGCTGGGCCTGCATCCCTTTAGACGTGTTCCTATTGGGAGTATGTCACCAAAAATGACATTTTTATTGTATGGGATGCCAGAAATCTGACTTGTATCTTAGTGCAGACTTCTGGGAAAATTGGTGAGCCAATCACACAAGCAGGAAATTATATTTCTGGGGGTGTGGTCAGTATACATTCTGTGTACAAAACAGCTCCAGGCGGCCATATTGCATTTTCAGAAAATTACATCAGCTTCAGATTGAAAAGGAAAGGTCATTTTTAATAACATTTAATTACAATATGATTTGTGTCGCAATTGTATACGCTATATTGTTTTTTCTTCATTTGCTGATTTTTTTCCCCACGAAAGTGGAGTTACCCTTTAAGAAATGGAGAGCACACAGCATAATATTAGGTAATCCAAAAGACAATTAAACGTCACAAAGTACCGCATGGTTAGTTAAAAATATGAATATCAAAACTCATTGAAAATAGTTAGTTAAAAAAAATGAATATCAAAACTCATTGAAAATAAATAAATTACACCAAAAATCAATAAGTAAATAACTCCATCGGTGCGCTATCACTTTAAATATTCATGACCAAAATAAAAAAAAGAATCATAAAGTGAACACAATGGCTCAAAAATTCATATCAAAACACATTAAAAATAAATAAATTACACAAAAACCACAGTCCAACATTCACAACAACAAAAGACTTTTAAGAAATGGCATCTCAAATACAATACTATAAATCAGGGATCTCCAAACTTTTTAAGTAAAAGTCAGTTTACTGTCCTTCGGGCTTTAGGAGGGCCAGACTGTGGCCATTGGGAGTAGAAAATGCCCCAACATCCGTCTCCCATCATTGATTTTTATTTTTTTTTTTGTAAATTCTTTATTTGTATAAGAAAGACATACAATAGTCACCAATAACCGATAAATCACAAGTAAAATTGCTGGCTGAACAGTACAATTACAGAGAGGATACCAAGAACACAGGATACGCCATGGAAATCTAACAATTGAATAAAACGAGTTAAATAAATGCTACAATAGACAGTGTAGACTGATATAAGTCAAATGACCAGCATGGCATATAGTAGAGCAGCAATTGTCAGTTAAAGTCACGCAGTGCCAAATCGCATTGAGCAGCCAAATCCTCCGGGGCTTAAGTGGTTAAAGATTCCCACTCGGCATATATCAATAAATTGCCCTGCAATATGACGTCCTCCCGGGTTCGCGCTTTGCGCGCGGCTGCGGCATGATCTGATTACAGAAGATCACATGACAATTGTAAACAAATGGCAACCTTTCATCCATTTCTTTTCAATTGCGTTGCTAGTTGTGATTGGTCAGAGTGATCACATGGTACAGACAGGGCCAATCACAGCCCATCTGTACCATGTGCTTAGCTGTGGCCAGTTACAACTAATCACAACAAAACACACTGAATAAATCAGTTTCATTCAGTAAAAATGGTTGCTAATACCAGTGAAATTCAACCAGAAACTTGAACTAAGGGGCCAAGCCCAACCCCGGAAAAACAACCTCACACCATAATCCCCCCTCCACCAAATGATTTGGCCAGTCAAGTTCCTCCACCCCAAACTCGCTCATCCATGTCTTTATAGACCTTGCTTTGTGCACTGGTCCAAATAGTTTGGTGGAGGAGGGGTTATGGTTTGGGGTTATTTTTCAGGGGTTGGGCTTGGACCCTTAGTTCCAGTGAAGGGAACTCTTAAGAAATCAGCATACCAAGACATTTTGGACAATTTCATGCTCCTAACTTTGTGGGAACAGTTTAGGGATGGCCCCTTCCTGTTCCAACATGACTGCACAATTCCCTTTCCCCCTCCCCCCCTTTTTTTTCCTTCCCTTCTCCATTTTTTTCTTGTCTTTCCCTCTCCCTCTTCTCTTCTTTCTCCATTCCCCCCTTCCCTTTTCTCTTATCCCTTCTTGTTTCTTTTTTTGTCCCTGTTTTTCTCTTTTTTCTTGGCCTTAGGGGCTCATACCCTTTTGAGCCCAGCATATCCCTTTCTTTCGGACAGTCTCTCTTTTTTTGTAAATCGATGACTGCGCATCTGTGTACAAAGTAGGTCCATAAAGACATGGATGAGCGAGTTTGGGGTGGAGGAACTTGACTGGCCTGCACAGAGTCCTGACCTCAACCCGATAGAACACCTTTAAGATGAATTAGAGTGCAGACCGCTAGCCAGGCCTTCTCTCCAACATCAGTACTTGACCCCACAAATGTGCTTCTGGAAGAATGGTCAAACATTCCCATAGACACTCCTAAACCTTGTGGACAGCCTTCCCAGAAGAGTAGAAGCTGTTATAGCTGCAAAGGATGGGCCAACTCAATATTGAACCCTACGGACTAAGACTGGGATGCCATTAAAGTTCATGTGTGTGTAAAGGCAGGCGTCCCAATACTTTTGACAATATAGTGTATTGTGAGTACCTCTTTCCAGTTAATAAATGAATAAATAAATATTTTAAGTAGTAATACATGATGTGGGCTCTTTTGTTCTCTTCTCATGGCCATTAACATTTGAATGATTCCATGAGCTAGATTGTGTGTGTAAAGGCAGGCGTCCCAATACTTTTGGTAATATAATGTATTAAGAATTGAGATGGGAAAATTACAACATCACAGCACTCAGAGGGGAGTGGCATGCTGACATCATCAGGGGCAATCAAATTTCTGGTATGGGACCCAATAGTAGTGTGTATAGTGTAAATTCTGAGCCCTTCTGCGCTCCTTAGCCAGAAACTGCTGAACGCTGAATTTTATTTTTATATTATTACACGCCCCCGCCTGCACTGAAAAATAATTTTCTTTGTTTAACCAGCGTTTTATCCTTGCTGCCAGTGTTATATAAAGCATATCATCTGTCACTTTGTCATTTCTTCATACGTAGATAGGATCAATATTACGCCAAGGAGGTTAGGGGTTAAAGGCTCCAGCAGTATAATAACAGACCCCCCCACTGAGCTTGTTAGGATTAGAAGGACCTTTATTAATGAGTTCATACGTCATAGCTTTCCATGCATCTCCCTACCAGTGAACTGCCTGCAGGATTAATAGGTCTTTAATGGCACTTTTCCACTGAAAGTACCGGCTCGGCTTCACTCGGCACTGCTTGGCCCGGTTTGCTTTTCCACTGCGTGGTACGAGTCGGCCCGTTTCAGCACTGTATAGGCTCTACTCGGCTCGGTTTGCTTTTCCACTAAAGTAGTAAGTGGGTGGGATTCCAACGATTCTCTGACCAATCAGTGGCTAGTAGTGACAAGCAATCAAGGCTGCATGCAAAGGATTGTGGGATATGGTATAGGTACGGCCCGTTTGGAACCCCAACCGAGGTGGTACTGTTTAAGTGAGCCGTACCATGTAGTGGAAAAGCGCCGCTGTACCAAACCGTACCGAACCGTTCTAACCCGTACCATGCGGTACCAGGCAGTGGAAAAGCGCCAAACTGAGCCAAGCCGAGCCGTACCATGCAGTGGAAAAGCACCATAAGTTTAATCGGCTATGTTCCTCTAAAATACTTAAATTGGACTTATGAAATATAGATGGTAAACCAAACTTGTCAAACTCCATCTTGAAATTTTTGAAGGTGGCAACTAGCTTTCAGCAAATTTCATCTTACCAATTAGGAGTGTGGCGAGGGGACCAAGGGATAAACGACTCATAGGTAGGAGGTGTTCTATGTCTGGGGAGTGCTTGACAGCAACCATGGGGCAGTTCCTTCCCTCATCTGCGGCAATTTTAGATTTCCTCAACAATTGGTAGAGGGGCAAGACCTCATTGGCCTACATTAGGACTACTGGTGGACCTTCTGCTAAGTGTGCTCTTTTTCTGTGCACTTTTTGGTCATTGTTTTTTAAAGTTGACTTTTTTTAAAGTTTATGGCAAGTTAACTTGGGTGGGGTTCAAGGATCTGTGGGATACCTAAAAACACCAACATGAACATAAAGGACACGCTCTCTTACAGCAGCTTCTTGACCCAGTGCCCTTACTAGTGGACAGATCTGGGGCACCTGTAGCCATGTCCTAGACCAGTGATGGCGAACCTTGGCACCCCAGATGTTTTGGAACTACATTCCCTCATTGCTCATGCGTTCTGCAGTGTGGTTGAGCATCATGGGAAATGTAGTTCCAAAACATCTGGAGTGCCAAGGTTCGCCATCACTGCCCTAGACCATTGGTCTTCAAACTATGGCCCTCCAGCTGTTTGGGAACTACAATTCCCATCATGCCTATTCATGTCTGTAAATTTCAGAGTTTTACAATGCCTCATGGGATGTGTAGTTCCACAACAGCTGGAGGGCCGTAGTTTGAAGATCCCTGTCCTAGACCAAGCAAGCCTTATACTATGTGCAGCAGGGTTTAACAAGTCAACAGTCACTGGGATCCTTTCATTTCTGGTCTGTACTCATTCACCCCCATGGCTTGGAGTGTCTATTCCAGACTCCAGCAGGCAGGCTCCTTGGTGAAACCCCCAAGGCAGATCCTCAGTGGAACCCCTCTTTAGCCCCTATAGGGCTTGTGGCTGGATAGGCCCCTAGCTGGAATCTCGATGAACAGGATGGACCCTCAGCAGGACGACCAGGCAGCTCTTGCATGGTAATCTCTCCTCCAGGGAAAAGAACCACTCTAAACTATTTATGCATCCTCCAACCACTATCTGGGCACACCTCCAGGGATTGGCTGGAGCTGCATAAATATCCAGTCTTCCTGTTTGACTCTCCCACCCACTAGATTCTGTAAATCTTCAGAAAACAGGAGGAAGCAATCAAACCTGCAACCAGGACTGGATTAACATAGGGGCTATTGGAGCTGCAGCTCCAGGCCCCTACCTTCATATAGGCCCAGCAGGGGCTGACTAACCATTTGGGCAATGGCACTGCCCTACTACCATCCACTGCCCTACGGACGCCATCCACTGCCAACCCCCCAACATCCCCACCCCCTTTTTTTTAAATATATAAAAAATTAAATTGTAAAAAATACAAAATTTAAATTGTAAAAAAAAATGTAAACAACAAAAATAAAAATAGTATTGATACTGTCCCCTGCCCTACTGACACCTTCCACTGCCAACACCACCCCCTCCTTTTTGAAAAAAATATATAAAAAATTAAATTGTATAAAATTTGTAAAAATAAATAAATAATACTGATACTGTCCACTGCCCTACTGACACCATTCACTGCTCTCCACTGCCCCCCTCCCCCAAAAGCATTGTGAAAAAAAAAATAATTAAAAATAAAATTGTAAAATAAATAAATGAAATAATAAACAAAAAAAAAAAAAACTACTGATCCTGTCCACTGCTCTACTGACATCATCCATGCCCCCACCCCAAAAGCATTGTAGGAAAATGTAAAATAGTGAAACAAAATTATAAAAAATGTGAATAATAAAAAAAGTTAAAAAATGTGGGTTCATTCACACCGGTTCTCTTTCACATACAGTGTGAATGAGCAGTAAGTAATCTGTGTTAACAAAAAAAAAAAAAAAAAATTGCGTTTTTACATTATTTCCATAAAAAAATGCCCTCCAAAATCCTCAGCACCAGGCCCATGATGCTCTTAATCCGGCCCTGCCTGCAGCCTGTAGAACCCAGAGAAGCCCAAAGTAATCACACACGGCTCAACTGATTACGGGAGAGCCAAAGAACTAAATTGGCTTTACCAGACCTAGCAGCCTGCCGCCGTATATATAGGCTGGGCGGCAAGTGGTGGTTAAGGTAAATCTAAAGGAAAATTGTACAAGATAATTGCAGATGAATGGCCTAAGATATGTATTTCCTTTTTTTTATATTTGCTTTGTAAAAATGATTGCTGCATTGTAATAGGTAGTAGGCAGTATAGACGCTGTACACTTGTTTTATTATGAATGGTATCCTAATCCATTGTGTACATAGCAGAGCACCCACGATTCATGACACAGTGCCAAAAGGCTACATTTACAGCTGAAACTCGTTAGCAGG
Source organism: Pelophylax lessonae (assembly GCF_965119305.1). Lineage (NCBI taxonomy): Eukaryota > Metazoa > Chordata > Amphibia > Anura > Ranidae > Pelophylax > Pelophylax lessonae. Next base: position 16,215,780 of record NC_138777.1, on the reverse strand, counting down.
AACTGTTTAATGTGTCCAGCAAGCAAATTCATTGGTAAAGCCGGCAAATTGTGAATTTTATGCGAGTTGACACATGCTTTTTCTGTAGAGCATTATCCACTTCATGAATCCCAACTGCACAGATTGCTAAACAGTTTGGACATCTAAAGACCTGACAAACCTGCAAGCAAATATTTAGAATGGTTGTAAACCTCCAGACACGAAATATGAACAAAGAATATCTCTCTATTTGTCTCCCTGCAGAGCATTAACTGTAATTTCTGTCTGCTGCTTCATTCCTCTGCTATCAGCATGAGTCACTTCTGACAAGTTTTCCTGACACCAAGAAAAAAAGGTGACAGGGGAGGGAGCTCCAGCACGCAGCCTGTGATTGAAAGCCTCAACTCTGTCCCTATGTGCTATGTGAAGGAGGGTGTTTCCCTTCCCTCCAATCAGCTCTCAGAGCTCGGCTCTCTGCAGGATGAAACTTCAGCTCCCCATCCCCTGCTTTCTGGAAGCTCAGACAAGCTGTAGAAAGTCTGTACTTTTAAGGAATGTAATGAAGAGAAGGCTGCAGATAAACAGGTACAACTCATGTAGGAGGGATAGTCTCATCTTTGTGTATCACCTGAGGCCAGTCACTTCACTGAGTATATGGAAGGGTGTAACATCCCTTTTATTAAGCAAAAAATCCCGATTCTCCAGAGTCCAGGTGTAGGTATCACTACTTCTGATCCAACTACTATAGTAGTGCCAGGCAGTGCCAGGACAAGACCATCCAGCGCCCCGTGCAAAGATGCCAATCTGCGCCCCTCCCTTCTCTTTAGTGATCGACCGATATCGGTTTTTCATTACCGATACCGATATTTTGGCCAATATTTTCGTAAAAAAAATTATATTTTATTTTTAGCACTTGACAGGTACTGTGGTGGAGGGATCTGGGGGTCAACCCCTCCTCTGCACGTAAAAGCATTCAAAACGCCAAGTTTGACTGTTTTGAATGCTGTCATTTTTTTTAATCTGGCGGCGAGGACCCGGAAGTGATGTCACATGGAGACCCGATCAGAGCCAAATGCAGCTTTGATCGGGTCTTCGGCGGCCATGCAGGCTGGTTGCCCGGGTCTCCCGGTGGGACGGGAGATCCGGGCGAGCCGCGGAAGGCGGCAAGAGTGGGTGAGACGTCCCCTCCCGCTCCTTGTAATGACAGCCGAGTGCCTTCTCAGCCGCATCGGTTGCCATTACAAGACAGCTGACCATCGGCTATGGATGCTGGTACCGGGGTGATGCCTCTAGCTGCAGGCATCACTCCGGTACAAGCACTTTCCCCAAAATATCTGCAATATCGGTAACCTCAGGGGCCAATTCCGATATATCGGAGAAAGTGCATATCGGCCCCCGATAAATTGGCTTTGCCAATCATCGGTCAAACCCTACTTCTCTTAGGGTTAGGGCACCCCCATCTCTTCAAAAAAACATTACGCCCAGGGCAGCTGTCCCTCCTGCCAACCCCTTGCCCCGGCCCTGGTGCCAAGTAGCTGCATACCCTATGGATTGTGACAAAACATGATGGCCAAAAGTCTGTGGACAGCTGACCATCATGCTTAGCCTGTTGGACACCCCATTTCAAAACCATTAACATGGAGTTGGGCCCCTTTTGTAGCTATACCAACCTTCACTCTTCTAGGAAGGCTTTCCGCAACATTTTGAAATTTATTTTTGGGAATAAATGCCCAGAATAATATTTGTGAGGTCAAGTACTGATGTTGGATAAAAATACCTGGCTCACAATTGGTGTTCCAATACATCCCAAAGGTGTTCAGTAGGGTTGAGATCAGGGATGTGTGCAGGCCACTTGAGTTCCTCCACACCAAGCTCATTAAATCATGTCTTTATGGACATGTTGGATGAGAAGACATGACTTGTACCAGTTCATCCTAGAGGTGTCCAGTAGGGTTGAGATCAGGGATGTGTGCAGGCCACTTGAGTTCCTCCACACCGAGCTCATTAAATCATGTCTTTATGGACATGTTGGATGAGAAGACATGACTTGTACCAGTTCATCCTAGAGGTGTTCAGGATGGTTGAGATCAGGGATCTGCACAGGACACTTGAGTTCCTCCACATCAAGCTAATCAAACCATATCTTTATGGATATGATATAATAAAAAACCTGGCTTCCTCTATTTCATCCTAAAGGTGTTCAGTGTAGGACACTTGGGTTCCTCCACACCAAACTCATCAAACCATGTGATTATGGACATGCTGGATGAAAGACCTGGCTTGTTCCAGTTCACCCTAGAGGTGTTCAGTAGGGTTGAGGTCAGGGCTCTGTGCAGGACACTCCAGTTCCTCCACACCATCAAACCATGTCTATATGGAGTTGTTGGATGAGAGGACCTGGCTCATTCAAATTCATCCCAAAGGTGTTCAGTAGGGTTGAGGTCAGGGCTCTACGCAGGACACTTGAGTTCCCCTACACCAAGCTCATCAAACCATGTTTTTATGGATATGATGAGAAGACCTAGCTCATTCCAATACATCCCAATGGTTTTCAGTAGGGTTTAGGTAGATCAGGGCTCTGTGCAGGCCACTTGAGTTCCTCCACACCAGACTGGTCAAACCATGTCTATATGGAGCAAGCTTCGTACACAGGGGCACAGCCATATGGGAACATAATGACTCTTCCTCAAACTGTTACCACAATTTGTCTAAAATGTCTTCGTAGCAATAACAGTACCCATAACTGCAAACACCTGAACTCCATCATTTGGAGAGTAGTCAACATACTTTTAGCTAGTGGCGGCCCGTCCATTAGGGGCACAGGGGCGCTGCCTCCCCTATCCATGCGTCCAGTCCCATAATCTACATGCAGGGTGCTGGATGCATGGATTCCAATAGGGGAATTTTTTTTTTGAAGCACATGATTAGAGCCAGAGGCTCTAATAGGCTTAAAAAAGGGTGGGCTCGGGGCGCAAAGCACTGCGCCCCGAGCCCACCCCATTGTGTGACAATAGCGAATGAATATTCGCTATTGTCAGACAGATTCTCCTCCTGGCCAACCAGGAAGCGGGTCCTGAGACCCGTTTCCCGATTGGCCGAAAGAAGCCATCCTATTGGCGAAGGAGGAGGAGGGAGGAGACGCAAGGGAAGCCCGACCAACTAAGGGGGACACGGAGGAGACTGAGGGGGAAGCCGCCACCACATGTCAGTCCAGGGGCAGCACAGGGTGAGTGAGCCGGTGACCAGAGGGGGGGGGGCATGGTGTGTGGTGCGGTGCGGGCTGGAGCTGGTGTGGTCCGTGGTCAGGTCCAAAAAAGGAGTAGGAGAAGAAAAGCAGCGCCACCTCAGTGTAGATTAAAAGGTTATTTATTACATAAAAACAATGTAGTAACTCACCTTTTAATCTACACTGAGGTGGCGCTGCTTTTCTTCTCCTACCCCTTTTTTGTCTGTTGCAGAGTCCCTCTAGCTCTGTATGAAGCCTGCAGCCACCTCCACCATCCATCTCCACTAACCCCAGGGATTGAACTATCCTGCATACCTCCTAAAAAGACTAACTACAGCCACAGTTGAAACTTTTTTCATAAGATCGAATGTACTTGACTCTTTCACTGGCGCAGGTCGAACGTTGTGTATATGTACCTTTCGTGGTCAGGTCTGTCTGACCCCCCCCCCCCCCGACCCATGGAGCACCAGCCGCCACTGCTTTTGGCAATACACGTAGGTGTGATGTTCAAGTGTCAAAACATGTGTCACTGCCCCACCTCCTGCCTCTTGATCCCTAGCAAAAGTCACCATACTATCAATGTCCTTACCATTTTTCGCTTTTCCCCTTCCTACACATTAGCTTATAGAGCAGGCACACCCATTGCAAGCCTTATATCAAATTTAAGCAGGAGCCTAATGATAAAAAGATAGATTTTAGGTAATTACATTGCCCTAATTAAACAACAGTGTCACATCCTATGTAGGAACACAGCAAACCAATGAGTGATTTGTTATATTTGCTGATGAAAAGTTTAGGAAAACTTTCTAGAACGTCTGAGGGGATTGCTGGAGTCTGGAAGGCACTTTCTGTCCTCTTTAGAGCCACGTTAGCCTTGGATGGTTTGCCTGTGACATGATGAAGAGTGTGATGTGAAATGTATTAAACATTATAGTGAGCGCTGTATATGCTGTTCCCTGTTATCATAACAAGGGGGATTACAGAGAGCTATATATCTCCATTAGCCTTCATCCTACAATAGCGCTGGAGGCAGCTGTCAGCCCTCAGACCCGCTGGAAAAAAGCTTACAGGTTCTCCTTAGCTCAGGGTCCAACTCAATATCCCATTTAAAGGGAAACCAAACCATGGTGTATCTCATGGGTGCTCAACCTGTGGCCCTCCACTTGCAGCAGAACTACAACTCCCATCATGCCTCTGCCTTTGGGAGTCATGCTTGTAACTGACAACAGCTTGCAATGCCTCATGGGGCATGTAGTTCCACAACAGCTGGAGGGCCACAGGTTGAGCACCCATGGTGTATCTTAACACATTTGGAATTATTATTGCATGGTGTACCTAGAAGTCCTTTTTGTTGTAATTATTTTACAATTTTTATTTGTTGCTCCATGTTTCAAGACAGTTTTTTTATATAAAAAATACAGTCTTGTTTGGCTCCCGAACCCTAGCCCATAGAAGCCATGGCTTCAACACACTGCACTGATGATAGCCAAAACGCATGAAACTTGCCTCCATAATATTAGGCTATATTTACACTATACATCGGTGGTTCTGGACATGCATCTGGCTGTTGGGGCGAAAAGGAATGATCTGCATGGCTCCATTCACTGCCCCCAAATGAAGAATAATCCTCTTATATTGGGATTATGTGATGAAATGAGACATGTGAAAACTTCTTTTTAAAGAAGGCTTTACTGTGCTATGCACTGTTTCAGTTTAAGGGTTTCTTTTTTTTTATTTATTCCTTTAGTTCCTTCTCACCATAACCTATATGCTAAGATTGCCATCCATCCCCATTTCCCGGCGACAGCCGCCATATTTGTACCGGGCGCTGGGCACCAAAACGTTTGCATTGCATAGGCTCCAACTAACCTCTTCGCGCCGGGACCTCCTGGCCATTAGGATGTTCAGGATGGAAGGAGGCGGTGCAGGGTTTATAATCAAGTGACTGCCGTGATCATGTCACTGCCAACAATCCGCAATCTGTGAGTAACTTGCTGCTGACCTGGCCTTAATTCTTAAACCTGACCCCTGAACTCTCTGCACCACTAAATCCTGACCTCTGAACTCTATGCGTTACTTTATCCTGACCTCTAAACTCTCTGCGTTACTTTATCCTGACCTCTAAACTCTCTGCGTTACTTTATCCTGACCTCTAAACTCTCTGCGTTACTTTATCCTGACCTCTAAACTCTCTGCGTTACTTTATCCTGACTTCTAAACTCTCTGCGTTACTTTATCCTGACCTCTAAACTCTCTGCGTTACTTTATCCTGACCTCTAAACTCTCTGCGTTACTTTATCCTGACCTCTAAATTATCTGCGTTACTTTATCCTGACCTCTAAACTCTCTGCGTTACTTTATCCTGACCTCTAAACTCTCTGCGTTACTTTATCCTGACCTCTAAACTCTCTGCGTTACTTTATCCTGACCTCTAAACTCTCTGCGTTACTTTATCCTGACCTCTAAACTCTCTGCGTTACTTTATCCTGACCTCTAAACGCTCTGCGTTACTTTATCCTGACCTCTAAACTCTCTGCGTTACTTTATCCTGACCTCTGAACTCTCTGCGTTACTTTATCCTGACCTCTGAACTCTCTGCGTTACTTTATCCTGACCCCTAAACTCTCTGCGTTACTTTATCCTGACCTCTAAACTCTCTGCATTATTTTATCCTGACCCCTGAACATTCTGTATTACATCATCCTGACTCCTGAACTCTCTGCATTATTTAAAGTGGAGTTCCACCCATTATAATAAGTTTAGATGTGTGTAATCCCCTTTAAAAATGCTTTTACCAATGTAAACTAATGTAAACTTGTAAACCAATGTAAACTCCGCTTTAATCCTGACCCTCGAACTCTCTGCATTACTTCATCCTGACCTCTAAACTCTCTGCGTTACTATATCCTGACCTCTAAACTCTCTGCGTTACTTTATCCTGACCTCTAAACTCTCTGCGTTACTTTATCCTGAACTCTAAACTCTCTGCGCTACTTTATCCTGACCTCTAAACTCTCTGCGTTACTTTATCCTGACCTCTAAACTCTCTGCGTTACTTTATCCTGACCTCTAAACTCTCTGCGTTACTTTATCCTGACCTCTAAACTCTCTGCGCTACTTTATCCTGACCTCTAAATTATCTGCGTTACTTTATCCTGACCTCTAAACTCTCTGCGTTACTTTATCCTGACCTCTAAACTCTCTGCGTTACTTTATCCTGACCTCTAAACTCTCTGCGTTACTTTATCCTGACCTCTAAACTCTCTGCGCTACTTTATCCTGACCTCTAAATTATCTGCGTTACTTTATCCTGACCTCTAAACTCTCTGCGTTACTTTATCCTGACCTCTAAACTCTCTGCGTTACTTTATCCTGACCTCTAAACTCTCTGCGTTACTTTATCCTGACCTCTAAACTCTCTGCGTTACTTTATCCTGACCTCTAAACTCTCTGCATTATTTTATCCTGACCCCTGAACATTCTGTATTACATCATCCTGACTCCTGAACTCTCTGCATTATTTAAAGCGGAGTTCCACCCATTATAATAAGTTTAGATGTGTGTAATCCCCTTTAAAAATGCTTTTACCAATGTAAACTAATGTAAACTTGTAAACCAATGTAAACTCTGCTTTAATCCTGACCCGCGAACTCTCTGCATTACTTCATCCTGACCTTTGAACTCTTCACTTTACTTAAAGTGGAATATTAGTCAGAAAATTAGGTCCTGCTAGATTACTTCAGGCTGGCCCCTTTTGCAGGTATAGTTATGTAAAACATTAAATAGAAGTGTCTATACTGTTTAAAATCATGTAATACACTGTCTCACCCTGCTTTTGCACATGCTCAGCTGCTCCAACATTTTTAGGCACTGCCGAGTTTGTAGGGGCTGATCTGCTGACAGTCTTGAAGCAGAATTTAACCCTCTTATCTTTTACAGCCAAGGAAGCTGCTTCTGTTTGATCCGCAACTGCCATGGTACTGCAAATGCGATTGGTATTTGACAGTTAGGTTGAGGACATAAGCAAATGAGACAGTTAGCAATAGCAATTCTGCCATTCCAGAAATGTAAAGTTTTTTTTAAACCTTTAAATCGATGGGTTTAGTTACACTTCATGATTTACTGCTGTTCAGGGGCTCTGAGCTTCAGCAAAATGGCGGCCTCCAGGAAGAAGAAAATGTACTCTTGTGGAGGGATCTGGGGATCTAAAAGACCCCAAACCCCTCCTCTGCACTTAAAAGCATTCAAACGCCAAATTTGGCTGTTTTGAATGCTGTAATTTTTTTTAATTTGGCGCAGAGTACCCGGAAGTGATGTCATGACATCACTTCCGGGTTTTTACATGGAGACCAGATCACAGCTGAATTTGCGGCTTTGATCAGGACTTCTCGTCGGCGGCCATGCAGGCTGGTTGCCCGGGTCTCCTGGTGGGGCGGTGGGAGGGGGGGACGTCCCCTCCCACTCCTTGTAATGACAGCGGAGCGGCTTCTCAGCTGCATCGGTTGTCATTACAAGACAGCCGACCGTTGGCTATGGACGCCGTTACCGGGGTGAAGCCTCTAGCTGCAGGCACTTTTCCGAAATATCGGCAATATCGGTAACCTCAGGGGCCGATTCCGATATATCGGGGAAAGGGCATATCAGCCCTCGATATATAGGCTTAGATCCCTAATATCTACCACCCCCCCCCCCTCCTCCCCCCTCCCGGAACAGAAGGCTGGCTGACAAGCCAGCATCCTTACCTGCTCATTCCCCGAGCGGCTGTGAATCTCCTCTAGCCGTACGACTCCTCCCTCTTTCTGGCCTGTGGCCAGTAAAATTGCTTCTCTTTTCAGCCAATCAGGAAAGGGGTATCACGACCCACTTCCTGATAGGCTGGGAGGAAAATCAGTGTGATAATTATTCATTCACTATTGTCATACAATTGGGTGGGCTCAGGGCGCAATGCCAACATGTACTGTGACAAACTGAAGCAGATCATGATCCCCTCCCTCCAACATGATAATGACCCCAGACACACCTCCAAGACGACCACTGCCTTACTAAAGAAGCTGAGGGTAAAGGTGATGGACTGGCCAAGCATGTCTCCAGACCTAAACCCTATTGAGCATCTGTGGGGCATCCTCAAATGGAAGGTGGAGGAGCGCAAGGTCTCTAACATCCACCAGCTCTGTGATGTCGCCATGGAGGAGTGGAAGAGGATTCAGTGGTAACCTGTGAAGCTCTGGTGAACTCCATGTCCAAGAGGGTTAAGGCAGTGCTGGAAAATAATGGTGGCCACAAAAAATATTGACACTTTGGGCCCAATTTGGAATTGTCACTTAGGGGTGTACTCACTTTTGTTGCCAGCGGTTTAGACATTAATGGCTGTGTGTTGAGTTATTTTGAGGGGACAGCAAATTTACACTGTTAGACCACATTCACACTGAAGCGGCACGACTTCGGGGGTGACCTGTGAAGTCGCGTGCACCGCGACTTTGGCGCGACTTGCACGGACTTCATATAATGAATGTCTATGCAAGTCGCTCTGAGGTCGCCCCGAAGTAGTACAGGACCCTTTTTCTAAGTTGGAGCAACTTGTGTCTCTCCTATTAGAATGGGTCCTGTAGCACTGCATGGACCGCGACGGACCGCGACTTGTCAGGCTGACAAGTCACGGTAGTGTGAATGGAGACTTATACAAGCTGGACACTCACTACTTTACATTGTAGCAAAGTGTCATTTCTTCAGTGTTGTCACATGAAAAGGTATAATAAAATATTTACAAAAATGTGAGGGATGTACTCACTTTTTTGGGATACTGTATATTGGTACAAAGGGTAAACCCCCCAACCCCCCCCCCCCCCCCCAGATCACCAGAAGGGTGTGCTTTGTTCATTTTTTATTTCAGAGGTTTACAACCATTTTTAACATTATTTAGCCGTTGATAGAACGACAGCTTGTAACACCATTTTGTTCATCATTCAATCCCACAGACAGACCACAGAGCAGAGCTTTCCACGTGAAGACGTGGCTACAGTGCGGATTAAATCTCGCTCTCCCAGGCGACGCACGGCTTAGATCCCAGAGTAAATGGACACGTACCACCAGTTGCACAAGAGCGGAGGCTGCAGACGTATATTTCCAGGAGCCGCGCGGAGTCACGGATAGGATAAACACAATCTTACATGGAGACAAAATTAAACAACAGCTATACAATGGCCTAAACATCATTAAACACACAAGAAATCTCCCGGGAGGGACAAGGACGAGGAAGAGGCAGTTCACATGCTCCCAGCTGCAAATTTCACACACAGCTGACAAAGAGAAGATATGCAGCAAGGCCCTGTGGGTAATCAGGGACAACGTTCTTGCCTGTATGCAGAAGGATCCTGGGGCTGTGTGCTGTACGGGAAGAACATGTAACTGTAAAATGTCAATAAATTGCACATTCCCACACTGCACAGAGCCCCAGGATCCCGATTCATGATTGGGAAGACTATATTTGGCAATCAGACCCTTGGGTAACTGGTGAGCACCTGTGATCTGAATCCTCAGACATTCTAGACTATGTTTTGTTGAGGGATGTCTAACTCAAATAAGCAGAGGACCGAACTGAGGAGAAGAAGGGTGCACAGGGGCCACAGCAGATTGACTGAGGGTTGGGCCTACCTAATGTTAAAGTGGTTCTAAAACTATAATGTTTATTTGTTACCTTAAAAGGATTATAAAGTCTTGTTTAACCGCTTGCCTACCGCCGCAAGTACATATACTGCGGCGGTCAGCCCCGGCCAGGCAAAGTGACGTACCGGTAGGTCACTAGCCTGTAAGTCAATAGGGGGCGAGCACGCGCCGCCGCTCGTTCACGGACACCTCTGCTCGAGTGACCGGCGGACCCGATGTTCGCCGGTCACTCGCGATCGTCCGCTGTGAAGGGAGAAAGGCAGGCGGCTAATGTAAACAAAGCCGCCTGTCAGTCTCCCCTGTGTAACAGCAGAGATCTTACGGTCCTGCTATGTAGGACTGTAGATCTCTGCTGTTACATGTAAAGCCACATCCCTGCACAGTTAGAAGCACGCCCCTAGGGACACACTTAACCCCTCCTTCTCCAATAAAGTGTCATTTTTACAGTAACAGTGCATATCTATAGCACTAATTACTGTAGTAATGTCACTGGTATCCCCAAAAGTGTCAAAAATGTCAGTCAAGGGTCCGATCTGTCTGCCGCAATGTCGCAGTCCCGCAAAAAAATCGCAGATCGCCGCCATTATTCGTTAAAAAAAAAAAACAACAAAAATGACAAAAATCTTTCCCTTAGTAAACGCAATAACTTTTGCGCAAACCAATCAAAATACGCTTATTGCGATTTTTTTTACCAAACATATGTAGCAGAAAACAAAATTGGCCAAAAATGTTAAAAATTTTGATTTTTACATTTTTTTGGGGGAATTTCATATAAAAAAAATGTGAAAAATATTGTTATTTTTGCAAAATTGTCTCTCTTTTTTTGTTTATAGCGCATGATCAAAAAATCGCACAGGTAATCAAATACCACCAAAAGAAAGCTCTGTTTGTGGGGAAAAAAGGACATCAAATTTGTTTAGGTACAGCGTCGCACGACCACACAATTGTCCGTTAAAGTCACGCAGTGCCGAATCGCAAAATAGGGCCTGGTCAGGAAGGGGGTAAAATCTTCCGGGGCTTAAGTGGTTAAAAAAATAAAAAAATAAAAAAAATAACAAACATGTTATACTTACCTGCCCTGTGCAGTTGGTTTTGCACAGAACAACCCCAAAACTCCTCTTCTCGGGTCCCTTGTTGCTGCTCCTGGCCCCTCCCTCCTATCGAGTACCCCCACAGCAAGCAGCTTGCTATGGGGACACCGGAACCGAGATGCAGCTCTGTGTATCCATTCAGACACGGAGCTGCCGTTCACCCGCACCCCCTCTCTCCGCTGTTTGGCTAACTGACAGCCGTGGGAGCCAATGGCACCATGGCTGTGTCTCAGCCAATCAGGAGGGAGAGTCCCGGACGGTCGAGGGACTCGTGGACATCGCTGGATACAGATGTGGCTCAGGTAAGCATTAGGGGGTGCTGGGGAGGAGAAGGTTTTTTATCCTAATGCAAAGAATGGGATCGGATCCGATGGAAAATAGGGTTTCCATCCGTTCGGATTTCACGGACAGGATCGGATGCGGATGGCAGCGGGTGTCATGTCTCTGCTGACATCCGCTGCCCCATAGGGATACATGGAGGATCCGATCAGATTTGCCTAAAAAACTGACAGGTGGATCTGATCGGATCGCTCGTGTGAAAGGACCCTTATACACATTTTATACACATTTTTGAATGATTTATCGATCAACTTGGTGTTTGCAGCTTATTTGTTGAAATTTATCGTGCACAGATTTTTCGCATATATAAAAAAACAGGAGTTTGCTATAGAATAATAATAGTTTTGCATTTGTGTTCATTCATATTAACCAATTCCCGCAAACTCACGTGATCTACAAGACGTGGTTGTATCAGGGTGATGCCTGCATCTAGAGGTATCATCCCGGTACTATTTTTTAGAGCCGGCGGTCGGCTTTCAGGCAGTAATGGCCGATGTGGCTCGGGAGCTGCTCGTCATTACCCCAGTGAGCAGGAGGGGATGCCCCCCCCCCTTCCCGCCGCCTTTCGCGGCTCTGCCCGGGTCTTCCGTCCCACCAGAAATGGGCTTGGTCCAGAAGTGGTTAATTGTAATCTGTGGTGTTGGGCAGGCATTACAACGTGGGGGGTTCTTTACTGTTAGGGCTACAAGATTGTGGAATTCTCTACCACAAGAGGTGGTTTCTGCGGGTAGTATGGTGGCTTTCAAAAGACTCTTAGACTTACATCTCAAGGATCAGAACATTCAGGGGTATGTGAGATGAGTACAGCCACACACACCTACACAGGTTGAACTGGATGGACTATTGTCTTTATTCAACCTCACCTACTATGTAACTATGTAACTATGTAACTTTCAAAGCTTGCCAAAACCCTCTGCTTAAAGTGGTATTAAAAGTTTGGCTTTTAAAAAACCAAACAAACAAAAAACAAACATGTGATACTTATCTGCTCTGTGTAATGGTTTTGCACAGAGCAGCCCCAATCCTCTTCTTCTTGGGTTCCCCATTGGTGCTCCTGGCTCCTCTCCCTTGACCAGTGCCCTCAATAACAAGCCGCTTGCTATAGGGGCACTGGGGCGTCCTCACTCCCGAGCTCCGCTCTATGCATCCATAAGACACACAGGGCCAATGTTTTGTCCCTGCTCTCTCCTAATTGGCTTACTTGCTGTGACTGACAGCAGTGGGAGCCAAGGGCTGTCTCAGCCAATGAGGAGAGGGAATCCCAGCATAGCCGAGGTTCTCGTGCACATCGCTGGATCGAGAGGGGGTTCAGGTAAATATTAAGGGGGCTGTGAGGGAAGCATGCATAGAATGCACCTTCAGCCTTTAAGTCAATAGAAAAGCACCCCCCTACGAAACGCATCTAAAACATGTCTGAAACGAGAATTAATCCTATAGGCATTTCAGAGGTCTTTTAATTCTTAACGTTCGCGTGAACCCAGACTATTGTCCTAAACTCTCTCATGGTCTATATTGTGCAACAGGGGTCAGAGAGTGAACATCCGTCTTCTTTTCCTGTTCATAGTGACCTGAAGAATAAATGGAGGAGGCCTTCTACGTGTCTCAGTGCCGGCCAGGCAGGAAGTTTAGGACAGTGGAGGTCAACTTACATAAAATAGGGGACCTAAAGTGTGGCCCCTGAAATCACCAAATATTTATTGATTGTAATGTTAAGGAAAACTGTCAGAGAGTGCAAACATACAACAAGAGATGGTTGGGTGATTGTAGATGTATTAGAGAACTTGCAACAATTGAGTACTGTCTATGATACTTTTTACATTCAAAATTTCAGCACAAGCTTTGGGGTATTTCCTATTCCTCAAGGTCCAAGCATTACCCTGAAAGCTTGTCCTAAAAATGTGGATGTTAGTGAAAATAAAAAAGTATCATGGATAGTACTCAGTTGTTCTTGTGACAAGAGATGGTCAAAGTCTACAGACATGATACAGGAGATGATCAGAGACTGCAGACATAATACAGGAGATGGTCAGAGACTGCAGACATAGTACAGGAGATGGTCAGAGACTGCAAACATACTACAGGGGATGGCCAAAGACTGCAGACATGATACAGGAGATGACCAGCGACTGTAGACATAATACAGGAGATGGTCAGAGACTGCAGACATACTACAGGAGACGGTCAGAGACTGCAAACATACTACAGGGGATGGCCAAAGACTGCAGACATGATACAGGAGATGGTCAGAGACAGTAGATATAATACAGGAGATAGTCAGAGACTGCAGACATACTACAGGAGATATTCAGAGACTGCAGACATAATACAGGAGATGGCCAGAGACTGTAGATATAATACAGGAGATGGTTAGAGACTGCAGAAATAGTAAAGGAGATGATCAGAGGCTGCAAACATGCTACATGAGATATTCAGAGACTGCAGACAAATTACAGGAGATTGTCAGAAACTACAGACATATTATAAAAGAGGGTCAGACACTGCAGACATAATACAGGAAACGATCAGAGACTACAGACATGATACAGAAGATTGTCAGAGACTGCAGGCATACTACAAGAGATAGTCAGAGACTGCGAACATACTATAGAAGATGGTCAGAGACTGCAGACACAATACAGGAGATGGTCAAAGACTGTGGACATATTACAGGAGATTGTCAGAGACTACAGACATACTATAGAAGATGATCAAAGACTGCAGACATAATACAGGACACGGTCAGAGACTGCAGACATACTACAGGAGACGGTCAGAGACTGCAAACATACTACAGGGGATGGCCAAAGACTGCAGACATGATACAGGAGATGGTCAGAGACAGTAGATATAATACAGGAGATAGTCAGAGACTGCAGACATAGTACAGGGGATGGTCAGAGACTGCAGACATAATACAGGAGATAGTCAGAGACTGCAGACTTAATACAGGAGATAGTCAGAGACTGCAGACTTAATACAGGAGATGGCCAGAGACAGTAGATATAATACAGGAGATGGTTAGAGACAGTAGATATAATACAGGAGATGGTTAGAGACTGCAGACATAGTACAGGGGATGGTCAGAGACTGCAGACATAATACAGGAGATAGTCAGAGACTGCAGACATACTACAGGAGATATTCAGAGACTGCAGATATAATACAGGAGATGGTCAGAGACTGCAGACATACTACAGGAGACGGTCAGAGACTGCAAACATACTACAGGGGATGGCCAAAGACTGCAGACATGATACAGGAGATGGTCAGAGACAGTAGATATAATACAGGAGATAGTCAGAGACTGCAGACATACTACAGGAGATATTCAGAGACTGCAGACATAATACAGGAGATGGCCAGAGACTGTAGATATAATACAGGAGATGGTTAGAGACTGCAGAAATAGTAAAGGAGATGATCAGAGGCTGCAAACATGCTACATGAGATATTCAGAGACTGCAGACAAATTACAGGAGATTGTCAGAAACTACAGACATATTATAAAAGAGGGTCAGACACTGCAGACATAATACAGGAAACGATCAGAGACTACAGACATGATACAGAAGATTGTCAGAGACTGCAGGCATACTACAAGAGATAGTCAGAGACTGCGAACATACTATAGAAGATGGTCAGAGACTGCAGACACAATACAGGAGATGGTCAAAGACTGTGGACATATTACAGGAGATTGTCAGAGACTACAGACATACTATAGAAGATGATCAAAGACTGCAGACATAATACAGGACACGGTCAGAGACTGCAGACATACTACAGGAGACGGTCAGAGACTGCAAACATACTACAGGGGATGGCCAAAGACTGCAGACATGATACAGGAGATGGTCAGAGACAGTAGATATAATACAGGAGATAGTCAGAGACTGCAGACATAGTACAGGGGATGGTCAGAGACTGCAGACATAATACAGGAGATAGTCAGAGACTGCAGACTTAATACAGGAGATAGTCAGAGACTGCAGACTTAATACAGGAGATGGCCAGAGACAGTAGATATAATACAGGAGATGGTTAGAGACAGTAGATATAATACAGGAGATGGTTAGAGACTGCAGACATAGTACAGGGGATGGTCAGAGACTGCAGACATAATACAGGAGATAGTCAGAGACTGCAGACATACTACAGGAGATATTCAGAGACTGCAGATATAATACAGGAGATGGTCAGAGACTGCAGACATACTACAGGAGACGGTCAGAGACTGCAAACATACTACAGGGGATGGCCAAAGACTGCAGACATGATACAGGAGATGGTCAGAGACAGTAGATATAATACAGGAGATAGTCAGAGACTGCAGACATAGTACAGGGGATGGTCAGAGACTGCAGACATAATACAGGAGATAGTCAGAGACTGCAGACTTAATACAGGAGATAGTCAGAGACTGCAGACATAATACAGGAGATGGCCAGAGACAGTAGATATAATACAGGAGATGGTTAGAGACTGCAGACATAGTACAGGGGATGGTCAGAGACTGCAGACATACTACAGGAGATATTCAGAGACTGCAGACATAATACAGGAGATGGCTAGAGACTGCAGACATGATACAGGAGATGGTCAGAGGCTGCAAACATGCTACATGAGATATTCAGAGACTGCAGACAAAATACAGGAGATGGTCAGAGACTGCAGACAAATTACAGGAGATTGTCAGAGACTACAGACATATTATAAAAGAGGGTCAGAGACTGCAGACATAATACAGGAGACGATCAGAGACTACAGACATGATACAGAAGATTGTCAGAGACTGCAGGCATACTACAAGAGATAGTCAGAGACTGCGAACATACTATAGAAGATGATCAAAGACTGCAGACATAATACAGGACACGGTCAGAGACTGCAGACATGATACTAGAGATACTGCAGACATGATACAGGAGATGATCAGAGACTGCGGACATAATACAGGCGATGGTCAGAGACTGCAGACTGGCCATTAGAATGTATTAACGTGATGCAAGAACACGTATAAAACATGCCTATCATTAACATTAGGCGCCTCTGAGTGTTTTTTCTGCTCCTCTCCTGAATGTGACTTTGTGGGGGGTTTTTCTGCCTCTAAACTCCTGTAAACGCCTGTGTGTACATGGACACATAGGTTAACATAAAGTAGAGAGGCGTTTAATGGTAGAAAAAAAATAAAGTTACAAAGTCTGTAAATCCGGCGTTTGAGCTGTAGTGTACATGACGCCTTAGAGGCATTAAAAAAAAAACACCAAAGTTCTGTTCAGAGAGGAGCTTATGAGCATAATGTATGTGTGTGCGCACGTAAACACATGTGCATAAATGTATTCCAGTGGCCAGCATAAAATAATATTCTGGTCAATAGAATGCGTTTACTCGCAACACCACAAGTTCGTAATCGTGCGCACACACGCAACATTGGAGGCATTTTTTTCTGCCAAATTCTGGCAGAAAAAAAAATCCGCACATTTATGGGTTTGTGTAAATGAGGCCTAAGGGGTTAAATTAGTAGAGGCTGGACTGCACAACACGAAGCTCTCAGTCCTCCATCTAAACAGCACCGTCCTGGAGGTGACTCACGGTGCAAACATCCACCGGCGCTGAGCCGGAGCAGGAAAATGATGGCGGTGTATCTGACATTCAGGAATCAGGATGATCACTGTTTACACAGCCGACCGACCAATCCTCTGAAATAAGTGAGTGATGGAAAAAGAGAAACGCGTCATTTATTATCTGCATGGAGACTACATGTCCAGTACCATAGGAGGAAAATCTGCTTTAAAAGGGAAGAACATTTATTTCTGTTATTTGGAAACTAAAGCCAAAACTTTTTTTTTTTTTTTTTACTTTAGTGGTGAGAGGTTAAAATCCTTTCCAGGTTTTTATTGCTCATTGAGAAGTGCTGGATTACTCACATTTTTATATACAGTGAGGGGAAAAAAGTATTTGATCCCCTGCTGATTTTGTACGTTTGCCCACTGATAAAGAAATGATCAGTCTATCATTTTATTGGTTGGTTTATTTTTACCAGTGAGAAGCAGAATAACAACAAAAATATCCAGAAAAACACATTTCAAAAAGATATAAATTGATTTGCATTTTATTGAGTGAAATAAGTATTTGATCCCCTATCAGTCTGTAAGATTTCTGACTCCCGGGTGCAGTGCTGTATCTTGGCCTAGGCCAACAAGGCCTAGGCCTAGGGCGGCACTTTGCAGGGGGGCAGCAAAAAAGCTGCACACCGCAATAAAAAACCAGCCTCCTCCCAGCTCCCACACGAAAAGGGTCCCCGCTGGATTGCGCAACACTTTTAGTTTAGTGCCAGTAATATGGGGCGAATTGGGCCAGAGGGCAGGGTCCAGGAGGCAAATCAGTCTGGCACCCCCATAAAGCAGTCAGACTGCTACCTGCCGGTATGATAGGCTGCACTAATGGGCACTGATAGGCAACACTGGTGGCCACTGATGGGGCTGTACTGATGGCCACTTATGAGGCCACACTGATGGGCAGCAATGAGACGGCACTGATGAGGCTGAACTTATGAGAACTGATAAGGCTATGCTGATTGGCACAGATAGACTGTGGTTGTGGTCTGTGGTGGGTGAGTTGTGGTACAGATGAGGGGTGGGTCATTAGGGGGTGCACAAACTTAGTCAAGCCGAGGGCAGTACAAAACCTAAATACACCACTGCCCGGGTGTCTTCTATACAGGTAACAAGCTGAGATTAGGAGCACTCTTTTAACCACTTTAAGACCGGAAGGATTTTCCCCCTTAATGACCAGGCCATATTTTGCGATTCTGCACTGCGTTACTTTAACTGACAATTGCGCGGTCATGCGACTCCGTACCCAAACGAAATTTACGTCCTTTTTTTCCCACAAACAGAGCTTTCTTTTGGTGATATTTGATCACCTGTGCAATTTCTACTTTTTGCGCTATAAACAAAAAAAGAGCGACAATTTTGAAAAAATAACAATATTTTTCACATTTTTTTATATGAAATTCCCCCCCAAAAAAATGTAAAAATCAAATTTTTTTTATCATTTTAGGCCAATTTGTTTTCTGCTACATATTTTTGGTAAAAAAAAAAAATCGCAATAAGCGTATTTTGATTTGTTTGCGCAAAAGTTATTGCGTTTACTAACTAAGGGAAAGATTTCTGTCATTTTTGGTGTTTTTTTTTTTTACTAGTAATGTCGGCGATCTGCGATTTTTTTTGCGGGACTGCGACATTGCGGCGGACAGATCGGACCCTTGACTGACATTTTGACACATTTGGGGGTACCAGTGACATTACTACAGTAATCAGTGCTATACATATGCACTGTTACTGTAAAAATGACACTGGCAGGGAAGGGGTTATTTTTTATTGGTGATCAAGGGGTTAATGTATGCCTGGTGCTTACTGACGTGTGTGGGGGGAGGTGACTGTGTGACACAGGGACAGATCGAGGGTTCAGCTATGCTGAACCCTGCAATCTGACCCTGTCTATTACTTAGGAGATCTGCCCGCTTGTGTTTACACAAGCGGGCGGATCTCCACACTCGATTCCCCGACGATCGGGGAAGAGCGGCGGTAATCACCGCCGCTCCTCCCCTGGCCCGACTCCCGCTGTAACTGAATACAGCGGGGACGAGCCTCCGGCAGCGCACGCGCGCTGCCGAGAGAGGGGAATGTCTGGTCTACGTCGCCAGACGATAACGAGCCACTTTGCCGCAGTACAGTCAACGTGACTGGTCGGCAAGTGGTTAAAGGGAGTGCTCCTAATTTCAGCTTGTCACCTGTATAAAAGACACCTGTCCACAGAAGCAATCAATCAATAAATCAGATTGCAATCTCTCCACCATGGCCAAGACCAAAGGGCTGTCCGAGGATGTCAGGGACAAGATTGTAGACCTACATAAGGCTGGAATGGGCTACAAGACCATCGCCAAGCACCTTGGTGAGAGGGTGAGAACAGTTGGTGCGATTATTTGCAAATAGAAGAAACACAAAACAACTGTCAATCTCCCTCGGTCTGGGGCTCCATGGAAGATCTCACCTCATGGAGTTTCAACGATCATGAGAAAAGTGAGGAATCAGCCCAGAACTATACGGGAGAATCTTGTCAATGATCTCAAGGCAGCTGGAACCATAGTCACCAAGAAAACAATTGGTTACACACTATGCCGTAGAGAACTGAAATCCCGCAGCGCCCGCAAGGTTCCCCTGCTCAAGAAAGCACATGTACAGGCAGGTCTGAAGTTTGCTAAAGAAAATCTGAATGATTCAGAGGAGAATTGGGTGAAAGTGTTGTGGTCAGATGAGACCAAAATTTGGCATCAACTCGCCGTGTTTGGAGGAGCAATGCTGCCTATGACCCCCAGAACACCATCCCCACCGTCAAACATGGAGGTGGAAACATTATGCTTTGGGGGTGTGTTTCTGCTAAGGGGACAGGACAGCTTCACCGCATCAAAGGGATGATGGACGGGGCCATGTACCATCAAATCTTGAATGAGAACCTCCTTCATTCAGCCAAGGCTTTGAAAATGGGTCGTGGATGGCTATTCAAGCATGACAATGACCCAAATCCGAGATGTGTGCAAACCTGATGGCCAACTACAAGAAACGTCTGATCTCTGTAATTGCCAACAAGGGGTTTTGCCAACAAGTACTAAGTTATGTTTGGCGAAGGGATCAAATATTTATTTCACTCATTAAAACCCAAATCAATTTATAACTTTTTTTGAAATGCGTTTTTCTGGATATTTTTGTTGTTATTCTTTCACTCACTGTTAAAGCGGAGTTCCGGGCACAAAAACGATATTTTTTTTTTGTGCCCGTCCGCTAGTTCAGCCTAACCTGAAAAGGAATTGGATAGTTAGATTTTTTTTTTTTAAAACTCACCTTGTAATTGACGATCGTAAATACTCACCTATGACAGCTTCCTCCTCCAGCGCCGAGGCTCTCCCCGTCACTTCCTGCCTCGCAATGATTCCTGGGAGCTAAACGTCATAGCTCCCAGGAATCAATGCGCCGCACCGGCCCCGCTCGTCATTTCCGGGCGATGCCGCATTCCCCTGCTAAACAGCTTCTGGGCAAGAAGACAGAGAAGAGGACCGCGCCGGCTTCAGCTGCCCACAACCGAGATGGAAACGCTGTGGAAGAAAACTTCTAAGTAAGTATTTCTTCTAAAAGGTAAGTGCGAACCGGGGCAGATCAGAGGCTAGCCATTGTGGAATGTGCTAGCCCTGACTGTCCCGGGGGTATGTTCAAAAAAAAAACGTTTCTCTGCCCGGAACTCCGCTTTAAAATAAATCTACCATTGAAATTATAGACTGATCATTTCTTTGTCAGTGGGCAAACGTACAAAATCAGCAGGGGATCAAATACTTTTTCCCCTCACTGTAGATGTAGCACCGACTGGACAGGCTGCTAGATAGGCTAGGTAGATTTAGTTCTAGAGCCTGGTGGATATTGGAAGAAGGCAACCAGTGATCCTGTGGCTGTGTGAGGAGATGACCCAATGCTGGAAGGTTAGATGATTTATTTGACGCAATTGAGGGTTTTTATACACATGCCTATGTAGGTATCACATTAATATTACAATTGTACTTACCGTGTTTCCCCGAAAATAAGACCTACCCTGAAAATAAGACCTACTGTTATTTTCGGAGAGGGCTGCAATATAAGCCCTACCCCGAAAATAAGCCCTAGTTTAGTGTTTGTAAAATCCTAGAATCCACTCCATTACTGTTTTATGTAATGTCCATTGTGTGTTCCTGTAATATAATAGTGTGAAATACCTTTGGTACAGCGCCGCTCGCTGCTCAGCTATTCTCCCGCTTTGCTCTCCTTCTCTTCTCCTAGCTTTCAGCGGGGATCTCAGCCCCTCCCTTCTGCAGTGTTCAGAGCGGGTAATGGATGCGCCGAGTATTATATTATAATTATGTGAAATATCTTCGTTACAGCGCTGCTCTGCCCTTCCGTGACCCCCAGCTGTCAGCGGGGGAGAGGAGAAGGAGAGCAGCAGGAGATTAGGTGAGCGCCGAGCGGCGCTGTACTGAAGGTATTTCACGCAATTAGATTACAGAAACACACATTGGACATTATATAAAACAGTAATAGAGTGGATTCTAGGATGTTACAAACACTAAACTAGGTTCACACAGGGAATTCCTGACAGGCAGGGAGGGAGAGAAAACCGCACATTACACGATAAGACCTACCCCGAAAATAAGCCCTACTGTGTCTTTTGGTGCAAAAATTAATATAAGGCCCGGTCTTATTTTCGGGGAAACACGGTATATGATAACAAGGGGCGTAACATAGGCAGGGCTAATTCTAATCAGGACTCGAAAGAATGCAAACATGTAATGAAAACATTATTAACATTATCAAAATAGAATACAATAATATACAGAACTTACAAATTTCCTTTACACCAGTGATAATGGACAACTGTTGCATTGTATAGCATTTAGGTATGGCTTTCATGTAACTTTGAGGGTCAACATTGTAGTCTTTGGTCCTCAAGTTGTATGAAAGTTAGACCAAAGTAGTGCATGAGCTACTTTGAAGTTGCTGCCACTTTAACCACTTTACCACCGGAGGATTTTGCTGTCTTACGTCCAGGCCACTTTTTGCGATTCGGCGCTGTGCAACTTTACCTGACAATTGCGCGGTCATGCAACGCTGTACCCAAACAAAATTTACGTCCTCTTTTTCCCACAAATAGAGCTTTCTTTTGGGGGTATTTGATCACCTGTGCGATTTTTACTTTTTGCGCTATAAACAAAAAAAAAGCGTACATTTTGAAAAAAATAACAATATTTTTCAAATTTTTTTATATGAAATTCCCCCCCCAAAAAATGTAAAAATCAAAATTTTTTTAAATTTTTGGCCAATTTGTTTTCTGCTACCTATGTTTGGTATAGAAAATCACAATAAGCGTATTTTGATTGGTTTGCGCAAAAGTTATTGCGTTTACTAACTAAGGGAAAGATTTCTGTCATTTTTGGTGTTTTTTTTTTAACGAGTAATGGCGGCGATGTGCGATTTTTTTTGCGGGACTGCGACATTGCGGTGTACAGATCGGATCCTTGACTGACATTTTTGACACTTTTGGGGTACCAGTGACATTACTACAGTAATCGGCGCTATACATATACACTGTTACTGTAAAAATGACACTGGCAGGGAAGGGGTTAATTTTATTGGAGAGGGAGGGGGTAATGTATGCCTGGTGCTTACTAACGTGTGTGGGGGGAGGTGACTGAGTGACACAGGGACAGATCGCATGTTCAGCTATGCTGAACCCTGCAATCTGACCCTGTCTGTCACTTAGGAGATCCGCCCGCTTTGTTTACACAAGCGGGCGGATCTCCAGACTCGATTCCCCGACGATCGGGGAAGAGCGGCGGTCATCACCGCCGCTCCTCCCCTGGCCCGACTCCCGCTGTGTCTGAATACAGCGGGAGCGAGCCTCCGGCAGCGCGAGTGTGCCACCCACATGGGGAGGAGTCCAGCGACGTAGGTCTACGTCGCTGGACGGGAACGAGCCACTTTGCCGCAGTACAGTCAACGTGACTGGTCGGCAAGTGGTTAAGTCACACATATATAAATAGTTATCAATGGAAACACGGGGAATGACTTGGCATGAGACTTTGACGTCAACAAGTCGCGCAAGTGTGAATGGAGCCTTAAGTCTGCAATGCTCACCTCTGCTCCAGTGGTCCGATGTCTACAAGATTCCTTGCTGGCACAGGCAGCTTCTCCCCAGCTTCTTCTGGGTTTTGGGTCTTCAGCAGTCATGATTGGCTACCTGAGGAGTTCATTCCTCCTGGCACACAAGCACCATGCCAGGAATGCATGACCAGCTCAGTGGAAATTCTACGGAAGACTGCAGCAAGCAGGTAATATTAGAAGAGAGAAGTAGAAGAGACATAGCATGTCCCTTCTGCAATAAAGAGCCTGCCTGCTAATACGTTTTGTATTTTTAGACTTTAGCTCTGCCTAAACAAGCATTTAAACCCATGCAGCTTCCACTGCTCCCACCCCTGCAGCTCAGAATTCAGCTTTAACCACTTGTCTACTAAGGTACATTTATAAATAGCATGGTAGACAAGTGACTAAATGTAGCTCACATCGGCTGCAGCTGTGAGCTTGGTCCTGGCTTTAATAGCCAACGAAGAACTTTCCAATAAAAGTGATTACTCTTTTAGGGCTCTCAAAGTGCGCAAGCCCTGCCACCTGGTGGCACCCATGGTGGTTCCCAGGCTCCCCTGTTATTCTGGGAACCCATGACAGGAAACTGCTTGTACAGTGAGAGCAGAAGGTACCCAGGAAACATCTGGAGGGCAGGGGAGACATTGAGTATCCAATAGACCCTGATTTTTTCATAACGGAGATGTCAGGATCTGTGTCATTACATGGGTCACCTGCTGGTGGCACTGTTGTTCCTGGAACTGAGGGGCGCAGTTCCAGGGCCCACCAGCGGGTGTCTCCCAGCAGCTGGACTGTTCTTTTAATTAAGCTGCACCTGAGGAGGACTGCTGAGGGAATATAAGCCCGCCCTTCACTGAGGCTCAGTGCTTCAGTATTTTCTCTGCTAGCCGTGTCCCTGCCTGAAACCTGTATCCTGAAACCTGTATCCTGAGTCCTGTTCCCTGCATCCTGCTTCTTGTACCTGGCTCCCTGCTTTCCTTGTCTCCTGTCCCTGTCCTGTCCTGCTATTGTTTGCTCCATCCCTTTGTATATAGTTTGTTAGGTTCTATTGGGGTTTTGTACTGTTATCATTTATATTTTGTTTACTTGTTTATGGTCACTGGTGTTGGTATTGGAGTGTGTCATTTTGCTTAATAAACTTATTTACATCTTTATCCATCTGGGTCCTGATTCCTTGGTGCAGCCAACTGATCTGATCACCCTTGCTGGATGCCTGCATGTGGTATCCCTGACAGAATACTGAAGCCACTAACGATCAGATCGGTTGCACCTGGGAATTAGGGATTTTCTGGTTGTTGCAAGATGCAGTCAGAGGAGGTCTTTTATTTTTCTTTGCTTGTAACAGAAGACAGGGAATATTGTCGCCAAATTTTGAAAACTTACACTAGCGAGCAGTTGTTGGAATGCATCCGTCTGGCCCACTCGTTTGTTGACAAAGGCAGAGTTTTGTTCAAAGAGATTCAGCCACTTATTCAGCTCTGTGCAGAGTTGGCTTTATCTAATACCCCTAAGGGTGGTGATGATTATTCTCCTCCTTTTAGTGTCTCTCAGGTGGTATCTCTTGTGTGGCTCTTGGAAGATGATAAACCCTATTTTATTGAACATTATTCAGTGTATTCTCCAGAGGCCCTGTTGGATTGCATGAATGCTGTATATTCTCTAATCAGACAAGGGGGTTGTAAATTGAGTTTTGTTCAGGCCTTATTGCAAACCTGGTCAGATCTTTCCAATTTAGCATCAGCTAACTCACACCAATCCACTTCTGCCTCTGGACACCAGTTTTCTCTAAGTTTATCCTCTCCGTTACCCGTAGCAACCACAGCTGCAGTTAGGTATGGTTTGCTTTCCACTGCTTGTTCATATCCTGGCTTAACGAGTTGCACTTTTCCTGCATTTAACTCTGTGAAAACTTCCTCTACTACTCTGTTGCCTCTAGCAACCTCTCAGAAATTCTCCTCTGTAACTGTCTCTCCTTTTCCACCATCTCCCAATACTGCCATTTCGCTTCAATCTACTTCACAATCTATTCATAGCCCTGCAACCACTAGCAAGATTTCTGTATCTAAACCTAAAAAGAAAAGGAGATTTTTCCCAACACATACAATTATACCTGTTACCCAGCCTGCTGATCCAGTGCCCGCTGATCTGGTGCCTCCTACTGAGCCTGTTGATCCAGTGCCCACTGATCCGGTGCCTCCTACTGAGCCTGCTGATCCAGTGCCCGCTGTTCTGATGCCTGTTGTTCCAGTGCCTGCTGATCCAGTGCCCACTGATCCGGTGCCTCCTACTGAGCCTGCTGATCCAGTGCCCACTGTTCTGATGCCTGCTGTTCCAGTGCCCGCTGATCTGGTGCCTCCTACTGAGCCCGCTGATCCAGTACCTGCTGTTCCGGTGCCCGCTGATCCGGTGCCTCCTACTGAGCCTGCTGATCCAGTGCCCACTGATCCGTTGCCTTCTACTGAGCCTGCTGATCCAGTGCCCGCTGTTCTGATGCCTGTTGTTCCAGTGCCTGCTGATCCAGTGCCCACTGATCTGGTGCCTCCTACTGAGCCTGCTGATCCAGTGCCCACTGTTCTGATGCCTGCTGTTACAGTGCCCGCTGATCTGGTGCCTCCTACTGAGCCTGCTGATCCAGTGCCTGCTGTTCTGATGCCTTCTGATCCAGTGCCCGCTGATCTGGTGCCTGTTGATCCAGTGCCTGCTGTTCTGATGCCTGCTGATCCAGTGCCCGCTGATCTGGTGCCTCTTACTGAGCCTGTTGATCCAGTGCCCACTGATCCGGTGCCTCCTACTGAGCCTGCTGATCCAGTGCCCGCTGTTCTGATGCCTGTTGTTCCAGTGCCTGCTGATCCAGTGCCCACTGATCCGGTGCCTCCTACTGAGCCTGCTGATCCAGTGCCCACTGTTCTGATGCCTGCTGTTCCAGTGCCCGCTGATCTGGTGCCTCCTACTGAGCCCGCTGATCCAGTGCCTGCTGTTCCGGTGCCCGCTGATCCAGTGCCTCCTACTGAGCCTGCTGACCCAGTGCCCACTGATCCGGTACCTTCTACTGAGCCTGCTGATCCAGTGCCCGCTGTTCTGACGCCTGTTGTTCCAGTGCCCACTGATCCGGTGCCTCCTACTGAGCCTGCTGATCCAGTGCCCACTGTTCTGATGCCTGCTGTTACAGTGCCCGCTTGTCTGGTGCCTCCGACTGAGCCTGCTGATCCAGTGCCTGCTGTTCTGATGCCTGCTGATCCAGTGCCCGCTGATCTGGTGCCTCTTAATGAGCCTGTTGATCCAGTGCCCACTGATCCGGTGCCTCCTACTGAGCATGCTGATCCAGTGCTCGCTGTTCTGATGCCTGTTGTTCCAGTGCCCGCTGATCCAGTGCCCACTGATCCGGGGCCTCCTACTGAGCCTGCTGATCCAGTGCCCACTGTTCTGATGCCTGCTGTTCCAGTGCCCGCTGATCTGGTGCCTCCTACTGAGCCCGCTGATCCAGTGCCTTCTATTCCGGTGCCCTCTGATCCAGTGCCTCCTACTGAGCCTGCTGATCCAGTGCCCTTTGATCCGGTGCCTTCTACTGAGCCTGCTGATCCAGTGCCCGCTGTTCTGATGCCTGTTGTTCCAGTGCCCACTGATCCGGTGCCTCCTACTGAGCCTGCTGATCCAGTGCCTGCTGTTACATTGCCCGCTGATCTGGTGCCTTCTACTGAGCCTGCTGATCCAGTGCCCACTGATCCGATGCCTCCTACTGAGCCTGCTGATCCAGTGCCTGCTGTTCTAATGCCTGCTGGTCCAGTGCCCGCTGATCCGGTGCCTCCTACTGAGCCTGCTGATCCAGTGCCCGCTGTTCTGGTGCCCGCTGTTCTGGTGACCACTACCCAGTCTGCTGACCCAGTGCTTGCTGTTCCAGTGCCCGCTGACCCAGTGCCTGCTGTTCCGGTGCCTGCTGATCCGGTGTCTCTTACTCAGCCCGCTGATCCGGTGCCAGCTGATCCCGTGCCCGCTGTTCTGGTGACCACTACTGTGCCTGCTGATCCTGTGCCTGCTGATCCTGTGCCTGCTGATCCTGTGCCTGCTGATCCTGTGCCTGCTGATCCTGTGCCTGCTGATCCTGTGCCTGCTGATCCTTTGCCTGCTGACCCAGTGCTTGCTGTTCCAGTGCCCGCTGACCCAGTGCTTGCTGTTCCGGTGCCTGCTGACCCAGTGTTTGCTGATCCAGTGCCTGCTGAGCCACGGTCTGCCGCCCTGTTTGATGTGCCACTGTCTGTTGCCCAGCCTGGTGTGCCACTGCCGGATATCCTGCATGCCGCTGGCGCTCCCCTGCTTGATGTCCAGCTTGCCTTCAGTCCCAGTGTTGGGACATGTGTTGCAATGAGGGCAGGTGTATCCCTAATGTTACGCCTCTTCAGGAACTTGACCTGTGGGGTGCCAAGATGGCTTCCAGACCCTGGTGGTGGGGCGCATGATCAATTGCTGGACTCTGGTGGCACGCCTTCCGGCAAGTTAAAGGACTTTGGCCTAGAGAGTGCTAGAAGACCCGCAGACATGGAGGGGAGACCTTTTTGGACTTTTGGGGTAGAAGCACAATGGAGCGCCTGGAGGCCGCTCCTTAAAGGGGGGGAACTGTCAGGATCTGTGTCATTACATGGGTCACCTGCTGGTGGCACTGTTGTTCCTGGAACTGAGGGGCGCAGTTCCAGGGCCCACCAGCGGGTGTCTCCCAGCAGCTGGACTGTTCTTTTAATTAAGCTGCACCTGAGGAGGACTGCTGAGGGAATATAAGCCCGCCCTTCACTGAGGCTCAGTGCTTCAGTATTTTCTCTGCTAGCCGTGTCCCTGCCTGAAACCTGTATCCTGAAACCTGTATCCTGAGTCCTGTTCCCTGCATCCTGCTTCTTGTACCTGGCTCCCTGCTTTCCTTGTCTCCTGTCCCTGTCCTGTCCTGCTATTGTTTGCTCCATCCCTTTGTATATAGTTTGTTAGGTTCTATTGGGGTTTTGTACTGTTATCATTTATATTTTGTTTACTTGTTTATGGTCACTGGTGTTGGTATTGGAGTGTGTCATTTTGCTTAATAAACTTATTTACATCTTTATCCATCTGGGTCCTGATTCCTTGGTGCAGCCAACTGATCTGATCACCCTTGCTGGATGCCTGCATGTGGTATCCCTGACAGGAGACCTGTTACGAGCCCATGCTATTATTCAGGGGACTTGTTAGCCCCTGTTGTTATTGCAATAAAGTAAAAAAAATTAAAATCATAAAAAAAAAATGGGATTTTTGACGGACGGACACAGCTCGTGATTCTTCTTAACTATTGGGTTATGCTGCCCCCTACAGTAGTAGGACACTAGGCAGAAAAAACTTGACTATGCCTGTGGGGCAGTCCCAGGGGGTATACTCCCATTTCTTGCTATAGGTACACAGTTTTGTTACAAGCAGTGTCAGAAGAAAAAAACCCAACTCCATAGAGGGACGGGTGCTGTGTCCGTCAATGAACATCAGAGAAATGTTTTTTACGGTAAGTCAAAAATCCCACTTCTTCTTCCGTTCATTGACGGACACAGCTCCTGATTCTTCTTAACCATTGGGACGTCCCAAAGCAGTGTCAAACATGAGGGATGGGAAACAGCAGAAAAAAATTCCCAAGCCTAACCATATATCTCGGAGACCAAGAGGCTCACACCCTGTCAAGTCAGATTGGCCTTATTCTTGTCTCGATTTAACTTTGTGGTCTCTTGGAGCCAGCCTTTGCCTGGCTCCAAGAATGATAAGGCTGATGCCTTGTCTCACCAGTATTCTGAGGTGTCCAGGGAGAACTCCGTGCCGACATTGGTCATACCTTCAACTCATATCCTGGCTGCCATCCACACCAACTTAACCTCTCCTCTTGGGGAACAGATCTTGGCTGCCCAACCAGGTGCTCCTATAGAGAGACCTGCTGGCAAATGTTTTGTACCTGAAGGGTTGCACATCAGACTGCGCATGTGGCTGCTTGTTCGGCCTGTGCCCAGAACAAATCTCTTTGGCACCTTCCCTAGGGCCTACTGCATCCCATTCCCAATGGGGAGTGTCCCTGGTCTCACATGGTAATGGATTTTATTGTGGAACTTCCCACGTCTTGAGGTTACACGGTTATGCTCATGGTTGTCAGCCGGTTCTCCAAAATGTGCAACTGTGTTCCGTTTAAGAGGCTGCCTACCGCTCAAGAGCTTGCTTTGGTGTTTGCCAGGGAGATCTTCAGTTTACACGGGTTGCCTAAGGAGATTGTCTCGGACCGTGAGAGCCAGTTTGTCTCTAGGTTCTGGCACGCCTTTTGCTCCCAGTTGGGTATTCGACTCTCCTTCTCCTCAGCCTACCATCTGCAGTTCAATGGTGCCACTGAGCGTTCCAACCAAGTTCTGGAGCAATTTCTCTGCTGCTATATTTCTGACCATCAGGACAATTGGGTTGATCTGTTACACTGGGCAGAGTTTGCCAGGAACTCTGCCATCAACTCGTCTCTTGGAATGTCTCTATTCATAACCAATTATGGGTCCCAACCTGCTGTGTTGCCTGGGTCGTTCTCGCCACAGGACATCCCGGCTGTGGAGGATCATCTTCCTGCCCTCTGTTCCTTTTGAGTGCAAATTTAAGAGTCTTTACGGGTCTCTGCACAGCGTCAGAAGCTCCAGGCAGACCAGAGAAATTTATCTGCTCCTTCATACCAGGTCGGGGAGAGGGTGTGGTTGTCGACCCGTAATGTAAACCCCAGGGTGCCCACTCCAAAACTGGCACCCCATTTTGTTGGTCCTTGTTGCATCCCCCGTAAGGTGAACCAGGGGGCCTATGCCCTTGATCTTCCCCCTGGCATGCGTATTTCCAATGTCTTTCATGTGTCACTTTTGAAGCTACTGGTTTGCAATTGCTATACTTCTTCACTTCCTAGCCCTCGTCCCATTCCTGTGGGAAATCATGAGGAGTATGAGGTTAGCAGCATCTTGAATTCTCATCTGTTCTAAAGTCAGGATCAATACCTGGTGCACTGGAAGGGTTGTGGTCCTAAAGAGCGCTCCTTGGTTCCCTCCACTGATGTTCATGCTCCCGCCCTTCTCCGCGCTTTCCATGCTCGCTTTCCTCAGAAACTGTTTTTTGCTCTGCTGAGAAGGGGCCGTTGAGGGGAGGGTACTGTCAAGGTCTTACCTTGCCTTCCTGTTGGTAGCCATCTTAGACATGTGCAGACTGCTGCCTCTTATAAACTCTGTTTGCATCATCATTATTGTATCTTTTCATGTGACAAAACTGAAGAAATTACACTTTGCTACAATGTAAAGTAGTGAGTGTACAGCTTGTATAACAGTGTAAATTTGCTGTCCCCTCAAAAAAACTCAACACACAGCCATTAATGTCTAAACCGCTGGCAACAAAAGTGAGTACACCCCTAAGTGAAAATGTCCAAATTGGGCCCAATTAGCCATTTTCTATACCCGGTGTCATGTGACTCATTAGTGTTACAAGATCTCAGGTGTAAATGGGGAGCAGGTGTGTAAAATTTGGTGTTATCGCTCTCACTCTCTCAAACTGGTCACTGGAAGTTCAACATGGCACCTCATGGCAAAGAACTCTCTGAGGATCTAAAAAAAAAGAATTGTTGCTCTACATAAAGATGGCCTAGGCTATAAGAAGATTGCCAAGACCCTGAAACTGAGCTGCAGCATGGTGGCCAAGACCATACAGTGGTCACTCAGAACAGGCCTCACCATGGTTGACCAAAGAAGTTGAGTGCACGTGCTCAGCATTATATCCAGAGGTTGTCTTTGAGAAAGAAATGTATGAGTGCTGCCAGCATTGTGGCAGAGGTTGAATGGGTGGAGGGTCAGCCTGTCAGTGCTCAGACCACACGCCGCACACTGCATCAGATTGGTCTGTCATCCCAGAAGGAAGCCTCTCCTAAAGATGATGCACAGGAAAGCCCGCAAACAGTTTGCTGAAGACAAGCAGACTAAGGACATGGATTAATGGAACCATGTCCTGTGGTCTGATGAGACCAAGTTAAACTTATTTAGCTGAGATGGTGTCAAGCGTGTGTGGTGGCAACCAGGTGAGGAGTACAAAGACAAGTGTGTCTTGCCTACAGTCAAGCATGGTGGTGGGAGTGTCATGGTCTGGGGCTGCGTGAGTGCTGCTGGCACTGGGGAACTACAGTTCATTAAGGGAACCATGAATGCCAACATGTACCGTAGAGCATGATCCCCTTCCTTTGGAGACTGGGCCGCAGGGTAGTATTCCAACATAACAACCTAAACACACCTCCAAGACAACCACTGCCTTGCTAAAAAAGCTGAGGGTAAAGGTGATGGACTGGCCAAGCATATCCCCAGACCCGAACCCTATTGAGCATTTGTGGGGCATCCTCAAACGGAAGGTGAAGGAGTGCAAGGTCTCTAACATCCACCAGTTCCGTGAAGTCGTCATGGAGGAGTGGAAGAGGACTCCAGTGGCAACCTGTGAAGCTCTGGTAAACTCCATGTCCAAGAGGGTTAAGGCAGTGCTGGAAAGTAATGGTGGCCACACAAAATATTGACATTTTGGGCCCAATTTGGACATTTGCACTTAGGGGTATATTAACTTTTGTTGCCAGTGGTTTAGACATTAATGGCTGTGTGTTGAGTTATTTTGAGGGGACAGCAAATTTACACTGTTATACAAGCTGTACACTCACTACTTTACATTGTAGCAAAGTGTCATTTCTTCAGTGTTGTCACATGAAAAGTTATAATAAAATATTTACAAAAATGTGAGGGGTGTACTTACTTTTTTAGATACAGTATATCCCGTAGTTTGTGGACTCTACAACTTTCCTACCAACTAAATCATATACACCGATTTGGTCTATTTTCATAAAGGAATGCAGCAGAATACAGTTTGGCCTGAATACATAAAGAATGATATCCTTGCAAAATTTTATTACAGAAACGAAGAAAAACGAGTTTGTTTGTTTTTTTTCTGTATAAAGAATGATATCCTTGCAAAATTTTATTACAGAAAAGAAGAAAAATGAGTTTGTTTGTTTTTTTTCTAATTTTAGCTTTTTTTTTTAGTAATTTAGCAAAAAAAAAAAACCCCCCAAAAAAAAAAAAACAGCGATTATTAAACACCACCAAAAGAAAGCTCTATTTGTGTGAAAAAAAATTATAAAAAAGTAATATTTCAAAGTGCAACTGAAAATTGGCCTGGGCAGGAAGGGGGTGAAGGTGCCCGGTATTGAAGTGGTGGGACGAGCTATAACTATTTGGAATCAGTGTAATGGTTTGCCGGCTTCCCGTCACTTGGCTGCCACAATCCATGGAGCTGGAAGATATGACAACTGATAACAACATCAGACGGGTAATTCATCATTTTATGAAAACTTGCACTTTTCTGTAGCCGGCTCAGCGTGGGAGACAGCTGGAAATGTAACTTTTTTTTTTTTTTTTAACAATTTATCTTACCAGAATGTGATGTCTGGAGGGGTTCCAGGAGGGGAAATACTGAAAAATTCAAGTGTAAATTTCCTCCAAAGTCCTATAATTCAGCGGCTGTTATGATTATCAGTCAGCTTTGTATATAGACCATGAGAACGCCGAACGATCCCGGACCGGCCGAACAATAGCAGTACGGAAAGCCGCGGATCCAGGTTACATCAATAGAGGCGTCTTGTTCTTCATTGTGTTTATAGGATATATCAAAGTTTTGTTTACTTCCTTTTTTCGGAATGGATGATAAACATTTCAATATGGTGAGGGTTTTGCTCGAATGTAGAGCTTGTCCTCAACTTCACGACAGCCAGGAAAGAACATTTTTAGGACTTTTTGGCCCACTTTTATTTATCCACTTGTCAACCTGTGCAATTTTGTTAATTTTTGCACACGTTTGCTTGAAATTATTGTAAACCCCTCAAAAAAAAAATATATTTTCTGAAAGCAGAGACCCTGGAGAATAAAATGGTAGTAGTTGCAATCAATTTTTTTTGTCACACAATATTTGCCCAGTTATTTATCAATTGCATATTTTCAGAAAAAAATACACTAAAATTAATTTTAGTGCAAGCAAACACAATATTACACCTGAGTTTTCGGAAAGATATAAAGGATGAGGTTGCGTACAGTGAATAGATGCCAAACAAGTAAAGTCTTAAAATTGGGCACATCTGTAGAATCACTCAAAAACTCAGGTACCCAAAATTCTCCATAGGTGATGCTTTTAAAAGCCTTTACAGCAGGGGTAATTAATTAAAATTCAAGGAGGTCAGATCGCTAAAATTCTCTTTGGGCCGAGGTGAGGTCCGAATCTCAAGTCTGGGCTATGACTCAGAAAGATGGGCAAAACAAAACGTGTCCATCAGCATTGCTCTTAACATAAAATATGCCCATTAGAGTGCCCCTTAACATAAAATGGGCCCATCAGCGTGCCCCTTAGCATAAAATTTGCCCAACAGCGTGCCCCTTAACATAAAATAAGGGGCATGCTGATGCGCCCATTTTATGTTAGGGGCACTCTGATGGGCACATTTTATGTTAAGGGGCACGCTGATGGGCAAAACAAAATGTGTCTATCAGCGTTGCTTTTAACATAAAATATGCCCATTAGAGTGCCCCTTAACATAAAATGTGCCCATCAGCATGACCCTTAACATAAGGGTCACGCTGATGGGCATATTTTAACATAAAATAAGGGGCACGTTGATGCGCCCATTTTATGTTAGGGGGCACTCTGATGGGCACATTTTATGTTAAGAGGCACGCTGATGGGCAGAACAAAATGTGTCCATCAGTGTCGCTCTTAACATTACATATGCCCATTAGAGTGCCCCTTAACATAAAATGTGCCCATCAGCATGTCCCTTAGCATAAAATTTGCCCATCAGCATGACCCTTAACATAAAATAAGGGGCACGCTGAAGGGCACATTTTGGGTTGGGGGGCACTCTAATGGACATATTTTATTTTATGGGGCATCAGTGTGCCCCTTAACAAAACATGCCCATCAGTCTGCACTTTACAAAATAAGCAACCCCCTTAAAAATGTGCCCCACACACCTTTGGGGGCGTAAAATGCGAGCTATACCTTGCAAGGTGCGAGAGCCAGGAACCGCGAACAGCAGGGGGCAGGGTGCGCACGTGATGTCACGCCCCAACTTGCGGCCCGGCTGGGAGCCGTAGTAAAAGGCAGGGGGGCGGGGCGCGGAACGTCACTGGTTGCCTGGAAACCCGGGGTCCCAGCAAACCAATGACTGCCTATAGTGGCGGCCTGACGGTCCAAGCGGAAGCATTGTGCGGTCCGTTCTTGGACCGCGGGCCGCCATCTATTGACGGCTGCTTTACAGGTTATCAGTTTAGAGTTAACCATGAATTATGGTCCTAACTCTCACTCCGATGTTCATTACAATACCTTACCTAAGATTTTTTTATGGGAAGTGTGGTGGGGGGGGGGGGGGGGGCTGACGGGTGCTTTAATGTTTTAAAAAATGTTTTTATTTATTTTATACAATTTTTTTTTCTTTATTGCCATAACATAGAGGACTTATTAACCCCCTATGTGATAGCATGGGCAGGTGACTCGTCCATTTTACAAAAGACATTGGAGGTCTATTATGTCCGTTAGCTGCATCATCTGCTACAGTAGCAGTAGGAGGAATGACAGCTGTGACCCTGGAGGTTATATAATATACGTCGCTTCCAAGGTAATTTATTGCAGGAGGGATTAGGGAACGGATGTTTTAACCAGGGAAGCAGTTTCCCGTGGGAGGCGCCCCTTTAAGAGCCCCATAAATGTGATCAAGTGGCTCACCGATGTAGCACCCTCCTAGATAGGTGCTAGCGAGAGAGTATCGTTTTTGGCTCTGTCTGTCTATCAGAGGAGCAGCAGGCAAATCTATATTGCTTTCTGCTTACCAGAGAGCAGGATCTGTGAGTTAGGTCTGCTCAGTATGTGATTCATCGGGTCTAGAAGAGTGTTCCACACTGGTCCAATAGGGAGGCATGTTGGACAGTGGGAGGAAAGCTGACCAATGGCTACATAGGCTTTGATACAGTCCTGGTGATTGGTAGAGACAGGCTGTCTCGGTGCATTCTGGGATACTGTATAAAAGCCAGGAGCACATGTGCTGCGGGGTCTTTGGCTGGCGAGCAGAGTTCGGAGGGAGGGTGGCGGCTGCCTCCTCCCCTGTAGCAGTGGCACATGGCATCAGGAAGTCGTCCTGAGGGCCAGAAGAACGGAACTGAACCCAGAGGTCCAGGAAAGCTGACTGAGGCTGACTGACACTGGAGATCCTAGAAAAACAGTATCGTGAGTCAGAGGATCGTGTCAAGGGGCCTGACCTGAGAGTGAGATAGTCAGTGGACAGTGTCAGTGGTCAAGAGAGGGGGTACTAGGAGAGTGTCCTGAAGATAATTTAGTCCATCAATCCAAATTCACCTAGTGGCAGGGTGAAACAGCAGCTTGGCTGCATAGTCAGAAGTAGGAGTCCTCCGCATTGTGAATAGTTGATTTGGAGTATTCCACTATTCCCTTCTCCCATCCCCAATTTAAATAAAACACCAAAAACAACTACAAACCCCTGGACTGATCATTGACTGAGCCAAGAAGTAAATTGTTAATGCCAGTGTTGCTAACGGTAACCCAGGGGGACCCGAGAGTGCAATATCCAGCAGCCCTCAAGGGGGCAGTGCTACACTTATTTTATATAACTTTTTTTTTTTACACTTTTTTTTTTCTTTTTTACTTTATTAACATAACATAGGGGGCTTATTAGCCCTATAGCTGATAGCATGGACAGGTGACAGGTGCATTTTTAAAGAGCCATTGGGAGTCTATTGCACCCTCAATGTCTCCTCTGCCCTCCAATGTAACTATTCTAGCACAGATCGCACTGGAATAACTGCTTTCTTGGCTACAGTGGCTGAGGAATGACAGCTGTGACCCTGGAAACTTTTTAATGCACGTTGCCTCCAGGGTAATTAGTTGCAGGAGGGATCGGGAAACGAATATTCCCCAAATTCCTCCTGCCTAAATTAAGGGAAGCAGTTTCCCGTGGGGGCACCCCTTTCAGAGCTGGCTATTGTGATCAGGCGGCTCAAGAGCCACCAGATCACTTTTATCGGAAAGGCTGGTATCAAGCTCAGGGCTGCAGCAGCACCTGTGAGCTCAAATTAACCACTTTTCTACCATGAAATTTTTAAATGTACAGTACCTTGGTGGACAAGTAGTAAAAAGTATGTAGGCAGGTGCAAACTATTTTCTACACTGCAGGTGGTGCTCATCCATAGCGGCAATGCAAGCGGAGGAGGAAGTGAAGAGGAGCCTTGTTCCCCCATGATCTCCTCAGTCACAGAGAGACAGCATCTGATTGGATGCTGGCATCCCATGTGACTTGGGTGGCCACCCTGGGTCAGGCAGAGTCTATTTAAGACCCTGGCTCCTGGGTTTGGCAGCATATTGCGTGTTGATAGAGTCAAGACAGGTCAAACGTCTGTCAGGGACAGTGCTTAGCATCAGGGAAAGATTCCAAATGAGTAGGGAAAGTATAGGGACACGCCATCCATCCTGAAAGCCACCCCATGTGGGTGCTGATTGGCCAGGCCATATTCCGCCCCTTGAGACAGATGTTGTCGGCACACCTGAGACCTACTGCTACTACTCATGGCTGTAACTTCCTGTGAGTGCCCCCGGTCAGGTTGTCTTCTCACCAGGCTTGTTGTGGATTACTGAACTTCAATTTCAATACAGTTCTGTTTCTGCAACTGGAGTCGGAGTGTTTAGGGCTTCCACCCCACACTGCATCTCCCCACAAGTAAAGTTAAAAAACTCACGTGGTTACTCTCGTAGGGGTATTCAGCATCAACACAACAGAACACAAATTATTCAGCCCCCTGGCTATCGCAACTCTGCCTACCTTGGACAGCACAGGCTCCTCACTAGTTAGACACCATCTCTTAGTATGGCTATAAGGCCCAAGCCTTGTCAGATCTGATTTCCTCTCCTTGGGGTCAGGGTAGACGCGCTCCTAGTGTCTCTATTAGGGATAGACCGATTATCGGCAAGGCCGATATGCACTTTCCCTGATAGATTGGTATCGGCCCCGGGAACTGGCCGATATTGCCGATATTTTTGACGTCATTCTGCCTTCTTAGGCCGCCTCCCTTGCCTTGGACAGCCTCGCGTGGAGTCGGGACTAGTCTCGCGGGAGTGTATCACACACCCACAGCAGCCCGGTGCCAGCCAGCCACCCACATCCACAGGCCCTGTACCAGCCAGCCAGCCACAGGTACTGTACCTGTATTGTTGTATATGTGTACTGGTGAGTGGACATACTGGGTGCCTTTGCTGTAATACTATCAGCTGGGCTTCCATCATGCCCCCAATTACCTTTCAGGAGGGATGGGCCACCTCCAGGCTCACCTGCCCCCTATCTATCCATTAGCTTGCATGTGCTCCCATTGTGGAGACTCTTTAAAATTCATTAGAGTTAGGACTGCAGGTAACAGGGAGCCTTGACGTGGCCCTGCAGCTTTCACATGCGTTTGCAAATGTATGCTAACTAAACCCCTGTATTGACGCAAACTGTTAGACTGCAAACTGTTAGACAGGCCAATTTGGTTGGTAAGCAGACTGGTTGGCAAATTGAACTGGGAATTTTATCTTTGTTTGTTTCATTTACTGTACCAGCGAGCCAGCCAGCCACCCACGGGCCCTGTACCAGCCAGACACCCACAGGCCCTGTACCAGCCAGCCACAGGCACTGTACCAGCCAGCCACCCACAGGCCCTGTACCAGCCAGCCACCCCCCACAGGGTGCCAGACAGCCAGCCACCCACAGACAGGGTGCCAGACAGCCAGCCACCCACAGGCCCTGTACCAGCCAGCCACAGGCACTGTACTAACCAGCCGCCCACAGGCCCTGTACCAGCCAGCCACCCACAGCCCCTGTGCCAGCCACCCACCTACCACAGGGTGCCAGCCAGCCACTCACCACAGGGTGCCAGCCAGCCACTCACCACAGGGAGCCAGCCAGCCACCCACCACAGGGTGCCAGCGAGCCAGCCATCCCCCACAGGGTGCCAGAAAGCCAGCCATCCACCACAGGGTGCCAGCAAACCAGCCACCCACCCACCACAGGGAGCCAGCCAGCCACCCACCACAGGGTGCCAGCCAGCCAGCCACCCACCAAAGGGTGCCAGCCAGCCAGCCACCCACCACAGGGTGCCAGCAAGCCAGCCATTAAGCATTAAACAAAAATAAACATGTTCAGTACCAGATTTGTGTCAAAAATTGTCTTTATTTCTCAAAACTTTAAATGTACAAAATATCGGCCCATATCGGCCGATACGATACGTTGTGACCAAAATATGGGTATCGGGGCCCCTTGACTAAAAAAGCGGTTTACATCTACATTGTCAAGCTGCTGGTCTTCAGTAAGAAGTGGACACAGCGTTAGAGGCTTCATCCCTCCCAAGACTCTTCGAAGACTTCAGACTACAGAACCCAAGACTCTTCAAAGCCTTCAGACTACAGGACCCAAGACTCTTGGAAGCCTTCAGACTACAGAACCCAAGACTCTTCAAAGCCTTCAGACTACAGAACCCAAGACTCTTCAAAGCCTTCAGACTACAGAACCCAAGACTCTTCAAAGCCTTCAGACTACAGGACCCAAGACTCTTGGAAGCCTTCACACTACAGAACCCAATCCAGAAGTTAATAGTTTTCAGAAAGTCAGTTTTCTCCACTCAGAATAGCCATCCTGGAGCTCCTCCAATCACACCATTGCGAACCCTGTGTGCCAAATACCCCATCTAATACCATGACAAGACATAGCATTGTCGCTACAGTTACATAGGTTTATGTTAGGTTATCAATAGCAGGGGTCTGCTATACCATCATTCGTATCTGTCAATCAGACAGGCTGATTTATTAAGCAGTGGAAGGATCAAAGCTTCAACTCGTTCAGTAGAGATTATGTGACCAAATACCAAGGCAATTGGCTATGTGTTGGCTGCCATGGTTTCCAGGACCTGTGGTTTTTGGTAGGTACCATTTATGACTGTTAGGAACCGGAGAGGCAGAGATTCAAAGCCTTTCTCATTCTATCCAAAACTAAGAGATATGGTTTTTAATGGAAGTCTGCATTAATAAATTGGGCCTAGTATTATTGTAGTTGTATCATTATACACATGACTCTTGTATTTAAAGCAACATTTGCTTATCCTTAAGTTGAGCTTTAACCACTGCATAAAAGCGTTTATTACAAGCTATTCCTCTCCCTGTGGCATCTATCAGATCGAACGTCGGTGAGGTAAATCACCACTTTTGTGCCAAAAGATTAAACGCAATGAGCAGAATAATTTTCTCATAATATAATAGTGAGCTCTGGAAGCAAATGGCATTCACATCTACAGTACCTGGCCTCCTTTTTCTAGAAATATTGTTTTATTATGAAAAAGTGTCCCTGTCCCATAAAGCTTACACATTGTTATCTCTCTCAAATACACTGGGCCTATTGAGGAATTTTTCTCTGCCCATGGCACCCATGCTGCAAGAAGTGGGGACTCTGGTTGGTTGCTGAAGACAGTATGGACTGTCTTTGACCATTTTTCCTTCAGACACGTGTTTAGTTCTGGATCACTGTATTCAGTGGAGCTGCATTTCATTACTAGGCAAATTTAGTTCTGGCTTACTGTGGCTGTTTGATTGTTCTGGTCTGTTCTGTGTTTCAGTGGCTGCGGGATTAACTGCTTCGCCCTGTTTGTTCAGAAATGTTCTGGAGGATAGTGGGCAGGGAGAGTCTAATCAGCAGCTGAATATTTATGCAGCCCTGGCCAATCCCTGGGGTGAGGTACCCAGATGGTGGCTGGGAGTGTGTGTAAATACTCCAAGACTGGGAGCAGAGGGGTCTTTTTCCCTGAGGAGTAGATCACAGCCTAGGGGGACTGTTTGCCTCCTAGGCAGTTCTGCCACGTGCCTGTGATTCAAGGCCTCAGTTGGGCTAGCTGGAGGCTTATTTTCCTGACAGTTTGCTGAAGCTGACTGAGGGGCTGTCGTTTGAGGATCTAGTCTGCTATCACGGGGTGAAAACGTCTGAAAGTTATTGAAAGGAGGCAACCAATTATCCAATGACATTAGTGGGTACAGACTGGTGAGAGAGATCCTACCTAGAGACTGTGTGCTGTTGCCATCTCTCGTATCCTAGAGTCAGGGTGCTTCTAGGGGACATTGTGTCTGGTGTCCTGAAGAGCTCAGTCTATTTAATTCTTAGTGAAAGAACTTTCCTTGGATGTCCGAGGGGAAAGTTAATCTTCTCAGGTTTCTATTACAAAGCATAGTCCATCATTTACTTGTGCAAGGACCTGGCTCACAGTTCTAGAGCAGTGTCCTCTAATTACTACCAAGGGTTACTGGAGTATCCTACAACTACCCACTACCTATCCAAGTTCAAGTTTTCATTAAAGCATCCAAAAAAGCATACCCCTAGACTGGTTAATGAGTCTGAAGATTGATCAAAATTGTGTACCTTGCTGCAGGTCAATTACTGTGAAAAAGAACCCTGGGCACCTACTTAGAGGCTCCTATGGGGGGTAGCGCTACACATGGATAAATACCGTAAATTATATAACTCGGGAGCAATGTTTCTATGTTATTAGGCTAAGGGATACACAGAAGAACCCTCACAAACCCTGCAAAACCATAAAAACTCTGCAGAGAGGTTGTGAGAATTGAGCCTAGAAATAGCTTCCTGCCATGGAAAGCACCAGTGCTATATCCACAACATTTATTTATAGCAGAACTAAAGCCTCAACTCAACTCCTCTCCCATGGTACAACATCCGCAAGCTTCTCCCTAGCTTCTTCCAGGTTCGGGGTCTTCTGCCATCCTTATTGGCCAAGTTGACAAAGCCCCCATGCATGAGCAGCTTAGTGACCATTCTAAAGCTGCCATTCTCAACCAGGGTTCCTCCTGATGGTTTGTAAGGTTCCTTGAGTTGTAGGTGTTTGACCTATGCATTGACGGTGCTTGCAGAGTTTCGGGGTCAATGCCACTTACAGAGCCAGCAGCAAATAAATTATATAACTCAGGAGCAATGTCTGTATGTTTTTAGGCTAAGGGATACACAGAGGAACCCTCCCAAACCCTGCAAAACCATAAAAACTCTGCCGAGAGGTTGTGAGAATTGAGCCTAGAATAGCTTCCTGCCATGGAAAGCACCAGTGCTATATCCACAACATTTATTTATAGCCATTAAAAGCAGATCTAAAGCCTCAACTCAACTCCTCTCCCATGGTACAACATCCGCAAGTTTACATCTTCTCCCTAGCTTCTTCCAGGTTCTGGGGCTTCTGCCATCCTTATTGGCCAGGTTGACAAAGCTCCCATGCATGAGCAGCTTAGTGTCCATTCTAAAGCTGCCATTCTTAACCAGGGTTCCATGGAACCCTAGGGTTTCTCCTGAAAGTTTGTAGGGTTCCTTCAGTTGTAGATGTTTGACCTATGTATTGATGGTGCTTGCAGGGTGTCAGGGCCAATGCCACTTGGCAGAGTCAGCAGTACAACACTATTGAGCTTTTTATTTGTCTTTAATGGTGGTACTCTAACCAACAATGTGAGGGGCACTTTCCCATTGACCCCTAATTAATTACATTTACCAGGGTGTTATCTCAAGGGTTTCTCTGGAGTAAAAGGGTTGAGCAAGGCTGTTCTAAAGTATCTTGCAAGGAGGAAAATAAGAAGCCTTATAATATCTCTTCAGGTTCAAGTTCAGCTAAAGAAGAGAAATGTGTGCAAAAAATGTACCAGTCGGTGCACCCAAATATATTATTTCAGTTATCGGGGGAATCTGTTGAGCGAGGTTCCTACTGGCTATTTATACTTCATGAAGACTCACACATAGGGGTGAAAGCTCCAAGCTCTGTTTCAACACAACTCACAATTGTAGATCCCATTTATTCAGGTTGAGGATATATGTTTGTGGCAATGTTACTGCTATCTAAATGACTTTTAACAACTGATGTATTTTTATATATATTATTGCAGCAATAGAAAGTATCATATAACTTTTCGGGCACTTACAAAGCCCCTAGTTTTCCCGCCATCTCCTCCAATCAGAGGAAAGATGGGGGTCTCTTTCTTCATTTAGTTTTAATTATCATGATATAAAATAATAACTGTGGGGGCCTTTTGGTAGGTGTGATTTTTTCTTTTTTTTTTTGGGGGGGGGCAACATTTCATTCTTGGACCCAGGCAGCACAATGTCTTTGGTCAGCCCTGTCCGTAGTAGCCCCCTCCCTGCCGTCTTGGCCCCCCCCCCACATTGGCGGAATGCCAGGGTGACCTTTGCGACCCTAGTAGCTCCACCACTGATCATTTTACCATGCAGGAGAAATGACAAGAGTTGGGAGTGAGAGTGACATCAGATATCCTCCAGCTCCTCAGGGGAGGGCAAAGTGCAATAGTAACCAGATGGCAGCTGCTGATCGGTATCTGTGCGTAACTTCGCACATTGCACATTGAGTCTTGTAAAGTTCTTACTGGTTGCTCATGCAATTCTAAACTTTAAAAATAACCTGTAAGAACAGAAAGTGAAGACTCTGACTTCCCTGCCGTCTTGCCCCCCCCCCCCCCACCACATTGGAGGAATGCCAGGGTGACCTTTGCGACCCTGGTAGCTCCACCACTGATCATTTTACCATGCAGGAGAAATGACAAGAGTTGGGAGTGAGAGTGACATCAGATATCCTCCAGCTCCTCAGGGGAGGGCAAAGTGCAATAGTAACCAGATGGCAGCTGCTGATCGGTATCTGTGCGTAACTTCGCACATTGCACATTGAGTCTTGTAAAGTTCTTACTGGTTGCTCATGCAATTCTAAACTTTAAAAATAACCTGTAAGAACAGAAAGTGAAGACTCTGACTTCCCTGCCGTCTTGCCCCCCCCCCCCCCACCACATTGGAGGAATGCCAGGGTGACCTTTGCGACCCTGGTAGCTCCACCACTGATCATTTTACCATGCAGGAGAAATGACAAGAGTTGGGAGTGAGAGTGACATCAGATATCCTCCAGCTCCTCAGGGGAGGCCCTATCTCAAAAAATGAGAACAGCCAATCGGATATTTTTTATTTTTACTCGTTAGTACTTGAAAAAAAAAAGGACGGCTGGCTTTTGCTTGTTTGCTATGAACAATGCCTCCTATTTGGACTTGTGAGCTCATCTCAACCACAAGATCCGATCATCCGGCAGCCACACAGGGGTTTAGATAACAAGACGTGCTAATGGCAGTGACAAGTTGTTGGGCTGTTATCATGGCAACTGACTAGGATTTCATTTTCATCATCCTAATTGCTCTAAACTGACCAACGCTGACATTTCTGTTTCTGCGGTTTGCTGTGTTTCCCCAGGGCAAAGTGCAATAGTAACCAGATGGCAGCTGCTGATCGGTATCTGTGCGTAACTTCGCACGTTGCACTGAGTCTTGTAAAGTTCTTACTGGTTTCTCATGCAATTCTAAACTTTAAAAATAACCTGTAAGAACAAGAAGTGAAGACTCTGACTTGATTTTTAGGGTGCCAGGTTCCGGGGCTGCCACCCTGATCCTATTTGAGCTGCTTAGTAAGTCACTAGCCTAGAACAAGTATGTGAATAAAAAGGTACGTCAACACTTGATAGGTGTATGCTTGTTCCAGGTAAGTGACTCACCACACAGAAAGGAAGGATCAGGATGGCAGTTCTGGAAATTGAACTTTTAAAGAAAAGTCAGCCATGGCCAGTCCCATTTCCCTTCCTTGAGGCTCCATAGACAGGAGGACAATCACTGAGTCTGGTGGTTTTTATGGACAGGTTGGGTTACAATCTCATGTCGATGGTGTTTGTCAGACACTGCTAGCCAAGCACTCTAATGGTAAAGGATACAGTAGATCAGCCATTCTCAACTAGGGTTCCTTCAAAAATTGCTAGGGTTCATTAAAATGGTTGTGAGGGCTGAAGGTTTTTTTTTACCTTCTAAGCATGAAGGTAAAGAAACCTTCACTAAGCAACTCCCCCCCCCCAAAAAAAAAACTTACCAAAGCCCAATCCTGATCCAGCAATGTGTATGAGAGCTACTGCTCTCACAAGTCCCTGCCTCCTCATTGGCTGAGATGCAGCAGCAGAAGCCATTGGCTCCAGCTGCTGTCATTTACAGCCAGTGAGCCACTGAGCAGAGAGAGGGGGTGGGGCCGAGCCAGGTTCTGTTTGTCTTGCTCTGGGGGCACACAGAGAAGGGGAGGAGCCAGGAGCGCATTTAAAAATAAATATTAATTTATCAGTTTAAGCTGTGGCTGATTTACCTCCTATTTTATGGTACATGTATAGTTCTGGGACCAGTGCTGCCAGCAGCATGATACTAATGGTCTTTTTAGCGGTCTGTAAGGGGGGCATTCCGATCACCACTGTAATGGGGGACCTTCTTTCTAATGGCGATCAATGTAAGGGGCATCTTTCCCACTAAACCCCAATAAATTTGACCTGAGCCCAATCCAGATCTAGCGATGTGTATGAGAGCTACTGCTCTCACGGGTCCCTGGCTCCTCATTGGCTGAGATGCAGCGGCAGAAGCCATTGGCTCCAGCTGCTGTCAATCACAGTGAGCCACTGAGCAGAGAGTGGGGGCGGGCTGAGCCAGGTTCTGTTTGTCTTGCTCTGGGGGCACTCAGAGAAGGGGAGGAGCCAGGAGCGC
The DNA here is from genome assembly GCF_965119305.1 of Pelophylax lessonae. Lineage (NCBI taxonomy): Eukaryota > Metazoa > Chordata > Amphibia > Anura > Ranidae > Pelophylax > Pelophylax lessonae. Next base: position 16,171,054 of record NC_138777.1, on the reverse strand, counting down.
TGGCAGGGGACCCTAAAAGAGGAGGATCGTGGCTGATCTGTGGAAAACCATTACACAGAGCAGGAAAGTATAACATGTTTGTTCATTTAAAAAATATATATCAATTTATCAGTTTAAGCTGTGGCTGATTTACCTCCTATTTTATGGTACATGCATAGTTCTGGGGCCAGTGCTGCCAGCAGCATGATACCAATGGTCTTTTTAGCTGTCTGTAAGGGGGGCATTCCGATCACCACTGTAATGGGGGACCTTTTTTCTAATGGCGATCAATGTAAGGGGCCTCTTTCCCACTAAACCCCAATAAATTTGACCTGAGCCCAATCCAGCGATGTGTAGGAGAGCTACTGCTCTCATGGGTCCCTGGCTCCTCATTGGATGAGACACAGCAGCAGAAGCCATTGGCTCCAGCTGCTGTCAATCACAGTCAGTGAGCCACTGAGGAGAGAGTGGGGGCTTTCTAATGGCGATCAATGAAAGGGGCATCTTTCCCGCTAAACCCCAATAATTTTGACCCGAGCCCAATCCAGCAATGTGTATGAGAGCTACTGCTCTCACCTGTCTCTGGCTCCTCATTGGCTGAGACACAGCAGCAGAAGTCATTGGCTTCAGCTGCTGTCAATCCCAGCCAGTGAGCCACTGAGGAGAGAGTGGGGGCTTTCTAATGGCAATCAATGTAAGGGGCATCTTTCCCACTAAACCCCAATAAATTTGACCCAAGCCCAATCCAGCAATGTGTACGAGAGCTACTGCTTTCATGTGTCCCTGGCTCCTCATTGGCTGAGACACAGCAGCAGAAGCCATTGGCTCCAGCTGTTGTCAATCACAGCCAGTGAGCCACTGAGGAGAGAGTGGGGGCTTTCTAATGGCGATCAATGTAAGGGGCATCTTTCCCACTAAACCCCAATAAATTTGACCCAAGCTCAATCCCAATCCAGCGATGTGTACGAGAGCTACTGCTGTCACAGGTCCCTGGCTCCTCATTGGCTGAGACGCAGCAGCAGAAGCCATTGGCTCCAGCTGCTGTCAATCACAGCCAGTGAGCCACTAAGGAGAGAGTGGGGGCTTTCTAATGGTGATCAATGTAAGGGGCATCTTTCCCACTAAACCCCAATAAATTTGACCCAAGCTCAATCCCAATCCAGCGATGTTTACGAGAGCTACTGCTGTCACAGGTCCCTGGCTCCTCATTGGCTGAGACACAGCAGCAGAAGCCATTGGCTCCAGCTGCTGTCAATCACAGTCAGTGAGCCACTGAGGAGAGAGTGGGGGCTTTCTAATGGCGATCAATGCAAGGGGCCTCTTTCCCACTAAACCCCAATAAATTTGACCTGAGCCCAATCCAGCGATGTGTAGGAGAGCTACTGCTCTCATGGCTCCCTGGCTCCTCATTGGATGAGACACAGCAGCAGAAGCCATTGGCTCCAGCTGCTGTAAATCACAGTCAGTGAGCCACTGAGGAGAGAGTGGGGGCTTTCTCATGGCGATCAATGCAAGGGGCATCTTTCCCGCTAAACCCCAATAATTTTGACCCGAGCCCAATCCCAATCCAGCGATGTGTATGAGAGCTACTGCTCTCACCTGTTCCTGGCTCCTCATTGGCTGAGACACAGCAGCAGAAGTCATTGGCTTCAGCTGTTGTCAATCACAGCCAGTGAGCCACTGAGGAGAGAGTGGGGGCTTTCTAATGGCGATCAATGTAAGGGGCATCTTTCCCACTAAACCCCAATAAATTTGACCCAAGCTCAATCCCAATCCAGCGATGTGTATGAGAGCTACTGCTGTCACAGGTCCCTGGCTCCTCATTGGCTGAGACACAGCAGCAGAAGCCATTGGCTCCAGCTGCTGTCAATCACAGCCTGTGAGCCACTGAGGAGAGAGTGGGGGCTTTCTAATAGCGATCAATGTAAGGGGCATCTTTCCCACTAAACCCCAATAAAATTGACCTGAGCCCAATCCCAATCCAGCGATGTGTATGAGAGCTACTGCTCTCACAGGTCCCTGGCTCCTCATTGGCTGAGACACAGCAGCAGAAGCCATTGGCTCCAGCTGCTGTCAATCACAGCCAGTGAGCCACTGAGGAGAGAGTGGGGGCTTTCTAATGGCGATCAATGTAAGGGGCATCTTTCCCACTAAACCCCAATAAATTTGTCTTAGCAAGGGTTCCCCAAGACACCAACTTTTTTTAAGGGTTAGTTCACCTTTACAGAAAAAATGTAGAGGTGAGATAACAACTTACACCCTCCCCACCCCTAGGGTCCTCACTGTATGTACCGCTGGCGATGCTGAGCTGTCCGTATCCCTGCAGCCGCTCCAGCGGTCCAGGGATTTGAAATCTCTGCTCTTCTCCCTCTTCTCCATGTGAAGCTTCTGGGACAGAGCAATTCTGACTGGTCAGCGTCACCACAGTGAATAGCTGTGGTCCACCCCCCAAAGTGCTGCACAGAGAGAGAAGAGCGGGGATCTCAGATCCCCAGGCTGCTGGAGGTAAGAACAGCTGGGGGCCAGGGGGTTGGGGAGCGGGAACAATGTTCGTTCACCTTTACCAGGGCTGGGACAAGGGGTGGGCAAAAGGGACAGCTGCCCTGGGCACAGTGTGTATTGTAGGCATGGGGGCACCGCAAGTTCTTTCTACTATAAAGCTGACAGGGGTAGTGACAGCGGCATCACTACTTCTGTCAGCCCAGAGCTGTAAGCGGCAAGGAGAGGTTGATAGAGCAGGGAGGAGGTGTGGGCTGTGCTCTCTCTCCCCCTCCTCCTTGCATATAACAGAGGGGGCGCAATTGGGAAGGTGTGTTACTGGCCAGATCACATCTAATGATTGGTAGGCTGCAATATATTACATTTAAGTCCCAGTTAGTGCGATGTCAGACATTGCATGCGATTCGGAGCGCACTGCTCTGCAAATCACATGCGATGGCTGTGCGATGCAAATTTATTTATTTTATTTATTTATTTCAGGTACTTATATAGCGCTGTCAATTTATGCAGCGCTTTACATATACATTGCACATTCGCATCACATGTGATGTCTGTGCGATGCGAATTCAGCCATACAGATTGTATGGCTGAATTTGCATCGCATTCGGACAGAATACGCACAGAACTCTTTTTTGGGTCTGCAGCAGAATCGGATCACATAGCAGTTCACACCTATGCGATCCGATTCCTGTCCGAACTGTCAGTTCGCACTGCGATATGCAAACTGATCTGGGGGTGTCGTTAACTTTGTATTGACACTCCCAGCAATTCGCATATGGCAGTGTGAACTGCCTGAGATTTGAATGCAATGCGGGAACCCGCAGTGGATTCACGGGGTTCCCGCATCACATATATGAGACCTGGCACTTATCCGAAAAGGAAATAAACAGTTTGCTGCAATTGCTTATAAAGTGTGAGCTGCAGTTCAGCTTCGATTTTTAGTCTATCCAAATCTGTTGCAGGCGGTGTCAAACTCCAGCTGTTGCAGAACTACAAGTCCCATCATGCCTCTGCTTGTGGGAGTCATGCATGTAGCTGTCAGCCTTCCAATGCCTCATGGGAATTGTAGTTCCACAACAGCTGGAGGGCTGCCAGTTTGCTGGTGGCCCTCCAGCTGTTGTGGAACTACAAGTTCCATCATACCTCTGCCTGTGGGAGTCATGCTTGTAACTGTCAACCTTGCAATGCCTCATGGGACTTGTAGTTCCGCAACAGCTGGAGGGCCACCGGCTTGACACCTGTGCCGGCTCCCCCCAGATCAGCCTTTCTCAACCTTTTCAACACAGAGGAACCCCTGAATTAAACTTCCGGTCTCGGGGAACCCCTGCTAAAAATGAAAAATCTACAACTCATGATACATTAGTATGACAGTCAGTGGGAAGAATGCTCCTTACTCTTCTCATCATTGGGAAGAATTACCCCCTTACAGAGAGATAAAAGGAACAATGGTGTCATTGGAACTTATCTGAGAGGCAGAAATTGCCCATTGCTCAAGGAAGCCCCAGCAACCTCAGGAGGAACCCTGGTTGAGAAACCCTGCCCCAGATTACCAATGCTGCTGTGCCCACTGTGCTCCTTCATCCAGAGTGGAGGCGCTCTAATACAGGAGGTGTGTTACTGGCCAGATCACCAGGTGAAAACAGAAGGAAAAAAGCCTAAAAAAGAAAAATAGTGCAGCCAACACATCTAATGATTGGTAGGCTGCAATATATTACATCTCTGTTTTTTTTGGGTTTAATACCGCTTTAACAATCCATTCAATTTCTTGCAATCAGTCAGGCCCTCCCACTTGCTGGTATATTTAAAGGAGATTGTACCAATCAGTTTGCACCATGTGTGATTACAAGGAAGCCTTCAATAAATAGAACAGTGAATAAATCTATAGGGGTTGATACATAGCTCCCAACTGTCCCTGATTTTGAGGGACTGTCCCGGATTTGGAACAAAGTCCCTCTGTCCCTCTTTCCTCCTCATGTGTCCCTCATTTTGGTCTGATCTATATCATTGTATATAAAATGCACTTTTTATTTTTTTAAAAGTGTTTCCCAGTGCTAAACCTTCCATCCCATTTCTAAATGGCTGCATTTGTAAATTTCAAAAGCCAACATACAGGAATCTGAGTGGTGGTAAAAAAAAGCACTTGTGGTTTTAACTAATTATATGTTTTTTGTATAATTCTCCTATAAGAGGGCGTGGCAGAGGGTGTGTCCTATGCCTACATACTTATGCTAATAGGTGTTCCTCATTACCATCTCAAAAAGTTGGAAGTTATGGTTGATATACTAAAACTGGAGAGTGCAGAATCTGGTGATAGCCAATCAGCTTCTAACTTCAGCTTGTTCAATAGAGCTTTGCCAAAAACAAAACCTGGAAGCTGATTGGCTACCATGCACAACTCAAAAAGTTGAAAGGTATGGTTGATATACTAAAACTGGAGAGTGTAGAATCTGGTGGTAGCCAATCAGCTTCTAACTGCAGCTTGTTCAATTGAGCGTTGCCAAAAAAAAAAAAAACCTGGAAGCCGATTGGTTACCAGTATGGTTGATATACTAAAACGGGAGAGTGCAAAAATCTGGTGGTAGCCAATCAGCTTCTAACTTCAGCTTGTTCATTTGAGCTTTGCCAAAAACAAAACCTGGAAGCTGATTGGTTAGCATGCACAACTCAAAAAGTTGGAAGGTATGGTTGATTTACTAAAACTGGAGAGTGCAAAAATCTTGTGGTAGCCAATCAGCTTCTAACTTCAGCTTGTTCAATTGAGCTTTGCCAAAAACAAAAAACTGGAAGCCGATTGGTTACCAGTATGGTTGATATACTAAAACTGGAGAGTGCAAAATCTGGTGGTAGCCAATCAGCTTCTAACTTCAGCTTGTTCATTTGAGCTTTGCCAAAAACAAAACCTGGAAGCTGGTTGGTTACCAGTATAGTTGAAATACTAAAACTGGAGAGTGCAAAAATCTGGTGGTAGCCAATCAGCTTCTAACTTCAGCTTGTTCATTTGAGCTTTGCCAAAAACAGAACCTGGAAGCTGATTGGTTACCAGTATGGTTGATATACTAAAACTGGAGAGTGTAGAATCTGGTGGTAGCCAATCAGCTTCTAACTTCAGCTTGTTCAATTGAGCTTTGCCAAAAAAAAAAAAAAACCTGGAAGCTGATTGGCTACCATGCACAACTCAAAAAGTTGGAAGGTATGGTTGATTTACTAAAACTGGAGAGTGCAAAAATCTTGTGGTAGCCAATCAGCTTCTAACTTCAGCTTGTTCAATTGAGCTTTGCCAAAAACAAAAAACTGGAAGCCGATTGGTTACCAGTATGGTTGATTTACTAAAACCGGAGAGTGCAAAATCTGGTGGTAGCCAATCAGCTTCTAACTTCAGCTTGTTCACTTGAGCTTTGCCAAAAAAAAAAAAAAAAAACCTGGAAGCTGATTGGTTACCAGTATGGTTGATATACTAAAACTGGAGAGTGTAGAATCTGGTGGTAGCCAATCAGCTTCTAACTTCCGCTTGTTCAATTGAGCTTTGCCAAAAACAAAAAACTGGAAGCCGATTGGTAGCCAGTATGGTTGATTTACTAAAACTGGAGAGTGCAAAATCTGGTGGTAGCCAATCAGCTTCTAACTTCCGCTTGTTCATTTGAGCTTTGCCAAAAACAAAACCTGGAAGCTGATTGGTTACCAGTATGGTTGATATACTAAAACTGGAGAGTGTAGAATCTGGTGGTAGCCAATCAGCTTCTAACTTCAGCTTGTTCATTTGAGCTTTGCCAAAAACAAAACCTGGAAGCTGATTGGCTACAATGCACGACTCAAAAGGTTCGAAGTTATGGTTGATATACTAAAACTGGAGAGGGCAAATTCTGGTGGCAGCCAATCAGCTTCTAACTTCAGCTTGTTCAATTGAGCTTTGCCAAAAAAAAAAAAAACCTGGAAGCTGATTGGTTAGCATGCACAACTCAAAAAGTTGGAAGGTATGGTTGATTTACTAAAACTGGAGAGTGCAAAAATCTTGTGGTAGCCAATCAGCTTCTAACTTCAGCTTGTTCAATTGAGCTTTGCCAAAAACAAAAAACTGGAAGCCGATTGGTTACCAGTATGGTTGATATACTAAAACTGGAGAGTGCAAAATCTGGTGGTAGCCAATCAGCTTCTAACTTCAGCTTGTTCATTTGAGCTTTGCCAAAAACAAAACCTGGAAGCTGATTGGTTACCAGTATGGTTGATATACTAAAACTGGAGAGTGTAGAATCTGGTGGTAGCCAATCAGCTTCTAACTTCAGCTTGTTCAATTGAGCTTTGCCAAAAACAAAACCTGGAAGCTGATTGGTTACCAGTATGGTTGATATACTAAAACTGGAGAGTGTAGAATCTGGTGGTAGCCAATCAGCTTCTAACTTCAGCTTGTTCATTTGAGCTTTGCCAAAAACAAAACCTGGAAGCTGATTGGCTACAATGCACGACTCAAAAGGTTCGAAGTTATGGTTGATATACTAAAATTGGAGAGGGCAAATTCTGGTGGCAGCCAATCAGCTTCTAACTTCAGCTTGTTCAATTGAGCTTTGCCAAAAACAAAAAACTGGAAGCCGATTGGTTACCAGTATGGTTGATTTACTAAAACCGGAGAGTGCAAAATCTGGTGGTAGCCAATCAGCTTCTAACTTCAGCTTGTTCACTTGAGCTTTGCCAAAAAAAAAAAAACCTGGAAGCTGATTGGTTACCAGTATGGTTGATATACTAAAACTGGAGAGTGCAAAATCTGGTGGTAGCCAATCAGCTTCTAACTTCCGCTTGTTCATTTGAGCTTTGCTAAAAACAAAACCTGGAACCTGATTGGCTACCAGTATGGTTGATATATTAAAACTGAAGAGTGAAAAATCTGGTGGTAGCCAATCAGCTTCTAACTTCAGCTTGTTCATTTGAGCTTTGCCAAAAACAAAACCTGGAAGCTGGTTGGTTACCAGTATAGTTGAAATACTAAAACTGGAGAGTGCAAAAATCTGGTGGTAGCCAATCAGCTTCTAACTTCAGCTTGTTCATTTGAGCTTTGCCAAAAACAGAACCTGGAAGCTGATTGGCTACCATGCACAACTCAAAAAGTTGGAAGGTATGGTTGATATACTAAAACTGAAGAGTGCAAAATCTGGTGGTAGCCAATCAGCTTCTAACTTCAGCTTGTTCAAAAAAAAAAAAAACCTAGAAGCTGATTGGCTACCATGCACAGCTGCACCAGATTTTGCACTCTCCAGTTTTAGTAAATCTCCCCCACAGTGCCAATAAAAAATATATGCAAAAGAGTTTTTTTCTGACCTGTTTTATGTGCCATGACCCATTGAGATCCTCCAGGCTTCCTGAGATACCCAATCTGTGCCTCTCTATCCCTGAAGCCTCAACGCCGAAGGATGCAGCAAAGTCTCCCTTCCGCCGCCTCTCCGCATCTTTCACCGGGGATTACATGAGATCCTCTGGTCCCGGCTGGTGCCTGAAATTGCAGTTTATTCTTAGCGATGCCGATTACCAACCAAAAAAGCCACTTCTCCCCCCAAGTCCGGCCTCTCAATCACAACTGGGATCTTTTACCATTTAAGGTCAAAGCTTCATTTGGCTGAACAGACCAAAGCCGAAGACTTTTCCGAACTTCCAAATCTCACTAGAGTTGTCTTCCACCGACTTTTCAGCCTGCAGGATAAATAAACTCTTCAAAGGGAAAGAGAAGAGAGAAAAACTGCGTCCCTTTTTTTTTTTTTGTACTTCTTCTTCTTCTTCCAAAAAAAAAAAAACGCGCAGCGTCTCCTCTTCCCGCCGGGGGCCAAGACAGAGCGGCTAAAGGAAGACACCTAGCAAGGCAATCTGGTTTCTATCAAAAGATCACGCTTGTGTATTTCCAAAATATCAAAGCTCATTGAAAATCCTTCTCAGAGGAAATGCAGGGGGGTTATATATAGAGCCATGCGTTATTCCCATAACTCCAGTGCTGCTAAAAATATGTGCAATAAAACTATTCTCCGCATTCTTTAACCCCTTCCTGGTCTCTTGGGAAAGCATGACTGTTTAATCTGACAAGCGTTGTGGTATAACTATAAACTTCTGGAATTTATTCCAATCCCAGTGCAGCAATCTGTCACGATCTGCTCCATCGTTAGGGCTCGTTCACACTAGGGGCGTACACCTCCAAGATTTACTGTAAGGTAGGGTGACCAGACATCCCCGGTTACCGGGGACAGTCCCCGGACCAAGCCTGTCCCTGGTCTTGTCCCTGAATTCAGGGCCAGAATACCGTAGACAGGGCATCCCATGCTGGCTGAGAAACAGCCTGGTGGCTCCAATGCCGACGTCTCTGTATATTATGTAGTCTTGTGCCCAGCACTCTGTGTGTTATGCAGTCCTGTGCCCAGCGCTCTGTGTATTATGCAGTCCTGTGCCCAGCGCTATGTGTATTATGCAGTCCTGTACCCAGCGCTATGTGTGTTATGCAGTCCTGTGCCCAGCGCTATGTGTGTTATGCAGTCCTGTACCCAGCGCTATGTGTGTTATGCAGTCCTGTGCCCAGCTCTCTGTGTATTATGCAGTCCTGTGCCCAGCGCTCTGTGTGTTATGTAGTCCTGTACCCAGCGCTATGTGTGTTATGCAGTCCTGTGCCCAGCTCTCTGTGTATTATGCAGTCCTGTGCCCAGCGCTCTGTGTGTTATGTAGTCCTGTGCCCAGCTCTCTGTGTATTATGCAGTCCTGTGCCCAGCGCTATGTGTGTTATGCAGTCCTGTGCCCAGCGCTCTGTGTATTATGCAGTCCTGTGCCCAGCGCTCTGTGTGTTATGCAGTCCTGTGCCCAGCGCTCTGTGTGTTATGTAGTCCTGTGCCCAGTGCTCTGTGCATTGTACAGTCCTGTGCCCAGCACTCTGTGTATTATGCAGTCGTGTACCCAGTGGTCTGTGTATTATGTAGTCTTATGGCCAGCGCTCTGTATATTATGCAGTCCTGTGCCCAGCGCTCTGTGTATTATGCAGTCCTGTGCCCAGCGCTCTGTGTTATGCAGTCCTGTGCCCAGCGTTCTGTGTATTATGCAGTCCTGTACCCACCGCCCTGTGCATTATGCAGTCCTGTATCGAGCGCTCTGTGTATTATGCAGTCCTGTGCCCAGCACTCTGTGTATTTTGCAGTCTTGTGCCCAGCGCTTTGTGTATTATGTAGTCCTATGCCCAGCGCTCTGTGTATTATGAAGTCCTGTGCCCAGCACTCTGTGTATTTTGCGGTCTTGTGCCCAGCGCTCTGTGTATTATGTAGTCCTATGCCCAGCGCTCTGTGTATTATGTAGTCCTGTGCCCAGCACTCTGTGCATTTTGCGGTCTTGTGCCCAGCGCTCTGTGTATTATATAATCCTATGAACAGCGCTCTGTGTATTATGTAGTCCTGTGCCAAGCGCTCTGCGTTTTATGCAGTCCTGTACCCAGCGCTTTGTGTATTATGTAGTCCTGTGCCCAGTGCTCTGTGCGTTATGCAGTCCTGTGCCCAGCACTCTGTGTATTATGCAGTCGTGTACCCAGCGGTCTGTGTATTATGTAGTCCTATGGCCAGCGCTCTGTGTATTATGCAGTCCTGTGCCAAGCGCTCTGTGTTTTATGCAATCCTGTGCCCAGCGCTCTGTGTTTTATGCAGTCCTGTACCCAGCACTCTTTGTATTATGTAGTCCTGTGCCCAGTGCTCTGTGTGTTAAGCAGTCCTGTGCCATTTGCCAATTTTAAAAAAATGTTCCCCGGATTTAATTTTAAAAATCTGGTCACCTTAGTGTAAGGCCCCTTTCATATGGGCTTTCTGATCAGGTCTGATCATGAGTTTTTCAGGCGGACCTGATTGGATGCTCCATGCAGCCCTATGGGGCAGCAGATGTCAGCGGCAGACGGACCCGGCCATGGACCCCCCCCCCCCGTCACTCCAGAGTCCAGTCCCCACCATATCCCCCCCCCCCCGGGTGCCAGTTCACTTACTTTGTTCCTCCGGACTGACAGGCGGCGACGGCTTCCCCCTCAGTCTCCTCCATGTCTCCTCTCGGCGGTCGTCTCCTCCCTCCTCCTCCTCCAATAGGATGCCTTCTCCTTTGGCCAATTGGGAAACAGGTCTGAGGACCCGCTTCCTGATTGGCTGGGAGGAGAATTAGTGTGGTAATAGCAAATATTCATTCGCTATTTTCACACAACTGGGTGGGCTCAGGGAGGAGTGCTCTGTGCCCTGAGCCCACCCTTTTTTGAAGCCTATTAGAGCCTCTGGCTCTAATCACGTGCATAAAAAAAAAAAAACCCTCATTGGAATCCATGCATCCGGCGCCCTGCATGTAGATTAGGGGGCCGGATGCATGGATAGTGGGGGTGCTACCCTAATGGACGGGCCGCCACTGCTGCTGACACCCGCTGCTATCCGATCCGATCCTGTCCATGAAATCCAGATGGATGGAAACCCTATTTTCCATCCATCTGGAGGATCGGATCGGCTGAAAGCAGACAGGCGGTCCGAAATCATCCGATCTCCCATAGAGGAGGGCGGGGCTCTGACAGCTCCGTCCCTGCAAAGTAAGTGGAGACGGACCTGTCATCCGCCTGCAAAGCGCAGTCCGTCGGGCGCACCGCCTGTGTGAAAGGACCCTTAGGCTTTGTAGTGAGTTTTTCAGCTTTTTTGCATTGAAATTTATGAGCGTTTTTGAGAGTTTTTTGTCGTTTTTAGCTAAAAATCACCTCTTTGCTATTTTAGTAACTCCCACTTTCCCCCAATCCAACACTTGCCAGACAATGCTTGCCAGAATTGCATTGCATGGGATAAGATAGGTGCGGGGGAAAAAAGGGTCCTACAACATTTTGGTGCAAATGTAGACCCTTTTTTCCCCGCATCAACATTGCATTGCTTGGGCTCAGAGCTGCTGATAAGGGGGGGGGGGGGGGGCACCAGTCCTCTTGTAGGGGGCCCGAGCACACAGGGGGGCCAAGACAGGGAGGGGGATTAGTGATGGAAAATAAATACAGAAATCTTCCTCCAGCAGCTGAAAGCCGATCTCTCTCCCTCTCCCTGCTACCAGCTTTTATCTGCTGAGAAAGATACAGTTGTCCCTCACTAATCCCCCTCTATGTGTGGGCCCCCCTCCCAGCGCTGGCTTTAATGTTAGCTCTGCTCCTGATTTTGTTATCTCTAACTTTGTCTCTCTCTGATTCAGAACTCCAACTGTCCAGCTGATATATTTTTTTCATCTCATATATTTATTTTTATTTATTAACTCCGTTTTTTATTTTAGATTTAGAAGGAATTGTATCCTTTTTATTTTATTGTAATTTTATATCTAAATATATCTTTAATATTTTCCTGGGGGGGGGCCCTGTCAGGTAGTCTGTACAGGGCCCCACAATTTCTATCTGCAGCCCTGCTTGGGCTGAACACCCATGCAATGCGATTCTGTCAAGCTCACTGCATTTTGCAATCTGTTTCGGGGTGTTGTTATGGAACATTAAGCCCCCGTTCACATGGGGCAGATTTGACATGTCAAATCGCATACCAAATCAGAGCCTATTGCCGGCAACGTCACTGTCCGAATTGGTGCAACCCTGACTTTGCGGCGCCGCACCGATTACTAAAAGTAGTTTCTGCACTACTTTTGGCGACTTCAGGGCAATTTCAATATACATCTGTGCATGAACCTGTACAGATGTCTGTCAAATCGCCCCCTGAAGTTGCACTGACATGCGATTTTGAAATCGTGCGCTTTCAGCTGAATGATTTCAAACCCGCCCTCAGTGTGAACCGGTGCTGTTGCCGGCAATAATCTCCGATTTGACATGCTATGCTATTTGACATGACAAATCGTATGCCACAATGTCAACAGGGGTTCATGTTCCATGAAGGATACCCTGAAACAGATTGCAAAATGCAGTGCGCTTGCCAGAATCGCATTGTATGGGTGTTCACACCGATGCAATGCGATTAGGTGTGGAGAAAAAAAGGGTCCTACAATATTTTGATGCAAATGTGATGTAATTTGAGCCATACAAAATATATGGCTGAAATCGCATTGCACAGACATCACATGTGATGTGCACAGGAATGCGGTGCGTTTTTGGTGCAAATCACATGCGGAGTTCAGCATGCACCAGTGTGACCCCAGGCTATGTTCCATGAACGACACCTCCAAACACAACCCAGGCTTAAAGAAAGCAATGGAATTAAAAACATCAAAAAAGACTGCTAACTGGCGTTTTTTTACTTTTTTGGCATTTATCAGCGTTTTTTGATGTTAGAGCGTTTTTATAGCTGAAAAACACCACTCAAAACAAGACATAGGAGAACATGCCGGGGAGACATAGGAGAACATGCCGGGGAGACATAGGAGAACATGCCGGGGAGACATAGGAGAACATGCCGGGGAGACATAGGAGAACATGCTGGGGAGACATAGGAGAACATGCCGGGGGGACATAGGAGAACATGCGGGGGAGACATAGGAGAACATGCCGGGGAGACATAGGAGAACATGCTGGGGAGACATAGGAGAACATGCCGGGGAGACATAGGAGAACATGCCGGGGAGACATAGGAGAACATGCTGGGGAGACATAGGAGAACATGCTGGGGAGACATAGGAGAACATGCCGGGGAGACATAGGAGAACATGCCGGGGAGACATAGGAGAACATGCTGGGGAGACATAGGAGAACATGCCGGGGAGACATAGGAGAACATGCTGGGGAGACATAGGAGAACATGCCGGGGAGACATAGGAGAACATGCCGGGGAGACATAGGAGAACATGCCGGGGAGACATAGGAGAACATGCTGGGGAGACATAGGAGAACATGCCGGGGAGACATAGGAGAACATGCCGGGGAGACATAGGAGAACATGCCGGGGAGACATAGGAGAACATGCCGGGGAGACATAGGAGAACATGCTGGGGAGACATAGGAGAACATGCCGGGGGGACATAGGAGAACATGCGGGGGAGACATAGGAGAACATGCCGGGGAGACATAGGAGAACATGCTGGGGAGACATAGGAGAACATGCTGGGGAGACATAGGAGAACATGCCGGGGAGACATAGGAGAACATGCCGGGGAGACATAGGAGAACATGCCGGGGAGACATAGGAGAACATGCTGGGGAGACATAGGAGAACATGCCGGGGAGACATAGGAGAACATGCCGGGGAGACATAGGAGAACATGCCGGGGAGACATAGGAGAACATGCCGGGGAGACATAGGAGAACATGCTGGGGAGACATAGGAGAACATGCCGGGGGGACATAGGAGAACATGCGGGGGAGACATAGGAGAACATGCCGGGGAGACATAGGAGAACATGCTGGGGAGACATAGGAGAACATGCCGGGGAGACATAGGGGAACATGCCGGGGAGACATAGGAGAACATGCCGGGGAGACATAGGAGAACATGCTGGGGAGACATAGGAGAACATGCCGGGGAGACATAGGAGAACATGCCGGGGAGACATAGGAGAACATGCCGGGGAGACATAGGAGAACATGCCGGGGAGACATAGGAGAACATGCTGGGGAGACATAGGAGAACATGCCGGGGGGACATAGGAGAACATGCGGGGGAGACATAGGAGAACATGCCGGGGAGACATAGGAGAACATGCTGGGGAGACATAGGAGAACATGCCGGGGAGACATAGGGGAACATGCCGGGGAGACATAGGAGAACATGCCGGGGAGACATAGGAGAACATGCTGGGGAGACATAGGAGAACATGCTGGGGAGACATAGGAGAACATGCCGGGGAGACATAGGAGAACATGCCGGGGAGACATAGGAGAACATGCTGGGGAGACATAGGAGAACATGCCGGGGAGACATAGGAGAACATGCCGGGGAGACATAGGAGAACATGCCGGGGAGACATAGGAGAACATGCCGGGGAGACATAGGAGAACATGCCGGGGAGACATAGGAGAACATGCTGGGGAGACATAGGAGAACATGCCGGGGAGACATAGGAGAACATGCCGGGGAGACATAGGAGAACATGCCGGGGAGACATAGGAGAACATGCCGGGGAGACATAGGAGAACATGCTGGGGAGACATAGGAGAACATGCCGGGGGGACATAGGAGAACATGCGGGGGAGACATAGGAGAACATGCCGGGGAGACATAGGAGAACATGCTGGGGAGACATAGGAGAACATGCCGGGGAGACATAGGGGAACATGCCGGGGAGACATAGGAGAACATGCCGGGGAGACATAGGAGAACATGCTGGGGAGACATAGGAGAACATGCCGGGGAGACATAGGAGAACATGCCGGGGAGACATAGGAGAACATGCCGGGGAGACATAGGAGAACATGCCGGGGAGACATAGGAGAACATGCTGGGGAGACATAGGAGAACATGCCGGGGGGACATAGGAGAACATGCGGGGGAGACATAGGAGAACATGCCGGGGAGACATAGGAGAACATGCTGGGGAGACATAGGAGAACATGCCGGGGAGACATAGGGGAACATGCCGGGGAGACATAGGAGAACATGCCGGGGAGACATAGGAGAACATGCTGGGGAGACATAGGAGAACATGCTGGGGAGACATAGGAGAACATGCCGGGGAGACATAGGAGAACATGCCGGGGAGACATAGGAGAACATGCTGGGGAGACATAGGAGAACATGCCGGGGAGACATAGGAGAACATGCCGGGGAGACATAGGAGAACATGCCGGGGAGACATAGGAGAACATGCTGGGGAGACATAGGAGAACATGCCGGGGAGACATAGGAGAACATGCCGGGGAGACATAGGAGAACATACAGGGGAGACATAGGAGAACATGCTGGGGAGACATAGGAGAACATGCTGGGGGAGACATAGGAGAACATGCCGGGGAGACATAGGAGAACATGCTGGGGAGACATAGGAGAACATGCCGGGGAGACATAGGAGAACATGCCGGGGAGACATAGGAGAACATGCTGGGGGAGACATAGCAGAACATGCCGGGGAGACATAGGAGAACATGCTGGGGGAGACATAGCAGAACATGCCGGGGAGACATAGGAGAACATGCTGGGGGAGACATAGGAGAACATGCTGGGGAGACATAGGAGAACATGCCGGGGAGACATAGGAGAACATGCCGGGGAGACATAGGAGAACATGCTGGGGAGACATAGGAGAACATGCTGGGGGAGACATAGGAGAACATGCCGGGGAGACATAGGAGAACATGCTGGGGAGACATAGGAGAACATGCCGGGGAGACATAGGAGAACATGCCGGGGAGACATAGGAGAACATGCCGGGGAGTCATAGGAGAACATGCTGGGGGAGACATAGGAGAACATGCCGGGGAGACATAGGAGAACATGCTGGGGGAGACATAGGAGACATGCTGGGGGAGACATAGGAGAACATGCGGGGGAGACATAGGAGAACATGCCGGGAGACATAGGAGAACATGCCGGGGAGACATAGGAGAACATGCCGGGGAGACATAGGAGAACATGCCGGGGAAACATAGGAGAACATGCCGGGGAGACATAGGAGAACATGCTGGGGGAGACATAGCAGAACATGCCGGGGAGACATAGGACAATATGCTAGGGGGACATAGGAGAACATGCCGGGGAGACATAGGAGAACATGCCGGGGAGACATAGGAGAAAATGCCGGGGAGACATAGGAGAATATGCTAGGGGGACATAGGAGAACATGCCGGGGAGACATAGGAGAACATGCCGGGGAGACATAGGAGAACATGCTGGAGAGACATAGGAGAACATGCTGGGGAGACATAGGAGAACATGCCGGGGAGACATAGGAGAGCATGCCGGGGAGACATAGGAGAACACACACACACACATACATATATACATATACTGTATATATATATATATATATATATATATATATATATATATATGTATATATATATATATATATGTAGCACTACTCCCTTGGGAGCTGCTGGTTATGGATTCCCCTGGGTTACCCATAGCAACAACATCATAGATTAGCATTTTTAAAGTGCTTGGCTCAGTCAGAAAGCAGTCTATTTGAGAACTTGGATAGGAGAAGGGATGAGTGGGATACTCCAACTTGAATGAACTATGCACAATTTGCTGGGACGTCTAGATACAACTGAGTGCAGCAAGGCTGCTGCTTCACCTTGTCACTAGCAGTGAAGAAGAATTTAATGTACTTGAACTGCTCTGTGAATCGCTCTTCAGGGCCCAACTAGGCACCCCCTTTACTGTACTTCTCTCTGTGTGAGCTGGCTCCTTGATCCCTTGACTTCTTTGCAGTGGTCCTGGGCAGACCCTTAGGCAAATCTCCTGGTAGTCACGGACACTGTTTTTCCCGAGAGATTCTGCCAGCAGCTCCACCGTCAGCTCCACTGGATCCTCTGCAGCTCAGCTCCACACCTGGTTCACTAGGCCGACTGCCTATGAGCACCTTCCTCATATACAGTAGGAGGAGAGACAGCCTTCTGCCTCTTCCTGGGACTCTGCTTCCCGCCAGACACCCTGTCACATGTCCTCCCAGCTTTTATGAACAATCCCAGGATGCACTGCAAGAGTTCCCTCCCACTGCGACTCCCACAAAACCCAATGAGTCACTGGCTGGGTTTCCTCCACTGTCCAACAAGCTCCCTCATTGGAAACAGTGGGGACACTCCCTCAGACCCAATGAATCACACCTGGAGACATGCAACAGGCAACCTAACAGATCAGGCTCCCCTGATAAGCAGAAGGAGCAATAGATGCTTTTTCCTAGCACCTACCAAGGAGGGTGCTACATATATATGAATATATAGGCAAACGTTACCTTCCTTGGACTCTGCTGGTGTCCCCAGCATTTAACAGGTTAAAGCCATAAGATAAGTTTAGTAGTTTGTCTTCCGCTCTCCTGTGTTGGCACAGAACCTGGGTGGTCTGTATACATACAATAGAACTCCAGAGATCTCAAACCAGATACGGTAAGCCCCCCTCTTGTACTTCTTTACAGATAGCTATCGGTATAAAATCCCTCAGTCCAATCAGATCAACCTGAAGCTTTAATGACAAGTATTATATATAGTCTGCTAATACCTGTGTATATGCTGGGGGGTTAAAAACAGGTTTATGAGCCAAGATAATGAAGTCTATAGAAGGTGATCTCTGCTCCCTAACCTTCAACTTTTCTTATTTCTTCATGAGAACTTTATAACGGTCAAGCTGTATGTATGTACTGTATATATATATATATATATAATATTATGACCACCCACCATAACATTGCCACCCACCTTATATTAAGTAGGTTCACCTTTTGCTACCAAAACAGCCCTGACCCACTGAAGCAAGGACTCCACTAGACTCCTGAAGGTATGCTGTGGTATCTGGGACCAAGCCATCGGTAGCAGTTATCTCCCTCAATGACCAGGCCGTTTTTTGCGATTACTTTAACTGACAATTGCGCAGCCGTGCGACGCTGTACCCAAATAAAATGTATGTCCTTTTTTTACCACAAATAGAGCTTCCTTTTGGTTGTATTTTATCACCTCTGCGGTTTTTATTTTTTGCACTATAAAAAAAAAAAAGAGCGACAATTCTGAAAAAAAAAAAAAAAACAATATTTCTCTTTCATTCATTGACAGACGCAGCTTCATATGTTCTTTGACCCTTGGGTTATGCTGCACTTGCTCCAGTAGTGGGGGGGGGGGGGGGCGTGGATGTGGTTGTTGCTGACCGGGCTGTCCAGATCCAACACGGGGGTCTTTGAGCGGTTCCCGGCCCCCTGGGGGTTAGTGGCTGGGGCAGGGATGTCCTTTGGGCTCCCTGCGGTGGTTATTGGGCTAGGGGGGAGCAGCTGTTTCATCATCCATGGGTCTACGCCTCATGTGGCCAGATCGGGCTGAAAATTTAGACAGCGGCTTTGCGGCCTACTCGCGGCTATCCAAGTGCCTGACCAAGCTGTCCGAGTGCCTGATCAAGCTGTCCGAGTGCCTGACCAAGCTGTCCGAGCTGATGATATAGCGGACGGTACTGCCAATGGGATCTCAACTTGGTGCTGTCGGTTCTTCAGTAACCACTGTTGGAAAATATTTGCGAGATTCCTCTGCTTACATTGTCCCAGAAAGTAGCCTTCTTGGTGGCTTTTTTCTTCTGCGCGTAGAATGTCGTAGCTGGCAACTTGTCTTGTCGTTCACCTTACTTGGTGGTTTCACGGAGCTAAAGTGGTGCTTCAGCCTTGCCAGTCGTTCCTTCTTAAAAGTCGACTATGGTTTCCATTTAAATAAAGGCATTGTGTTACCTTCCTTGTGTCCTAAGCCTAAGCACCCTAAAGAGATTGCCTTACATTCTTTGGTTGTGGCTCGGGCAATCAGAGTGTACCTGGCTGCGACTGAGTTGTTCTGAAAATCGGATTCCCTATTTGTCCTTACGGATGGACCCCGTAAGGGGCTGGCCGCGTCTGCTGCGACCATTTCCAGAAGGATTAGGCAGACAGTGGTGCAGGCCTATTCCATAAAGGGTTCCTCCTTTCCCTTTTAAGGCGCATTCTACATGGGCGCTTAGTGCCTCTTGGGCCTTCCGTCATCAGGCGTCAGTGGTGTAAGGCGGCCACCTGGTTGTCCGTGCACATTTTCACAAACTTTTATAAGGTGGATGTGTTGGCATCTGCGGATGCTTCCTTTGGCCGCAAGGGTTTGCAGGCTGCTGTTGGAGAAAAATAGTCCTCTTTGAGGGTGTACTTTTTTTTTTTTACATAGTTACATAGTAGGTGAGGTTGAATAAAGACAATAGTCCATCCAGTTCAACCTATGTAGGTGTGTGTGGCTGCAATCATCTCACATACCCCTGAATGTTCTGATCCTTGAGATGTATGTCTAAGAGTCTTTTGAAAGCCACCATACTTCCCACAGAAACCACCTCTTGTGGTAGAGAATTCCACAATCTTGTAGCCCTAACAGTAAAGAACCCCCCACGTTGCCTGAGGTTAAAACGCTTCTCCTCTAATCGAATTGTATGCCCTCAAGTCCTCATGCAATCCCTTCGACTGAACAGCTTTTTTTCTAAGCTGAGATCCCCATTGAGATATTTATAAATTGCTATCATGTCCCCCCTCAGGCGTCTCTTCTCCAGGGAGAATAAATCAAGCGATTGCAGACGCTCTTCATAATTAAGGTCCTCCAATCCCCTAATTAGTTTAGTTCTCTGGACTCTCTCCAGCTCCAACACATCCCTTCTGAGGACTGGCGACCAGAACTGCACAGAATACTCCAGATGCGGTCGGACCAGAGTTTTATAAAGTGGAAGGATTATAGTCTTATCTCTGGAATACATCCCTTTCTTTATGCATGCTAATATTCTGCTGGCTTTGGCAGCTGCCACTTGACATTGCATGCTATTGCCTAGTCTATCATCAACCAAGACTCCCAGATCTTTCTCCATTTTGATTCCCCCAAAGGTTCCCCTCCTAACGTGTATTGTGCTTTTATGTTTCTAGTCCCCAAGTGCAAAACCTTACACTTCTCCACATTAAATTGACTTTTGTCAGATGAGCTCCAGTTGTTCCTGGTTCAGCTCCTGTTTTACCTGGTTGGCTACGTTTAGCCTTTGGGAAATATGTTTATTGCTGTGTTCTTCCCACCCCTCATATTGACACTGCTTTGGGAAGTCCCAAGGGTCAAAGAAGATATGGAGCTGTGTCCGACAATGAAAGAAAAAGAAAACTGGATTTTTGTCTTACCGTAAAATCCTTTTCTCTGATGTTCATTGACAGACGCAGCACCCACCCCTCTAATGAGTTGGGGGTTATGTTCTTCTGACACTGCTTGTTACAAAACTGAAGAGCTAGAGCAGTAAGTGGGAGTGTACCCCCTGGGACTGCCCTATGGGCATAGTCAAACCTTTTTAAACTCTTTTCTGCCTACTGTCCTACTCCTAGGAAGAGCAGCATAACCCAAGGGTCAAAGAAGATATGGAGATTGTCTGACAATGAACATCAGAGAAAAGGATTTTACGGTAGGACAAAAATCAATTTTTTTCACATTCTGCTATAAAACATTCCCAATAAAAAAAATTTTAAAATCACATTTTTTCATCATTTTAGGCCAATTTGTATTCTGTTACATATTTTTGGTAAAAAAAAAAAATCCCAATAAGAGTATATTGATTGGTTTGGTATATTTATGGAATTTGTATTTAATTTTATTTTTTACTGCGGCGGATAAATCGGACACCTAACTGACACTTTTGACACTTTTTGGTGGGCCAGTGACACCAATACAGTGATTAATGCTAAAAATATGCACTGTCACTGTACTAATGACACTTTTTTACAGCACATTGCTGCTGTCAGAAGAGAGTCCTGTGATTGTTTACCTACACAGGGCCCCCTTTCGGTAATGTCCGGAGCCGAACGTTGGGGTCTGGCGACCAATCAGCGGCAGCTGCTGGTTGAATGGTGCTGCAGCCAATCGCAGCACAGCCGGGGCGCGCTGGCGCGCTCCCTATCCTGGCGCGTGGACAGGGCCGGTGCTACCACTAGGCCTAGGGCGCACTGCCACCTGGGGCACAGCCAGTGCCACATTACTCTCCTGTCACCTCCTCATCCCCGGTAGATGTCACCTCTAGAGGGGGGGGGCAGTGTGTACAGGAAGGGGGTGTAGGGTTAAAGGGGGGCAGTGAGTATAGGAAGGGGGGGTGTAGGGTTAAAGGGGGGGCAGTGAGTATAGGAAGGGGGTGTAGCATTAAAGGAGGGCAGTTTGTGCAGGAAGGGGGTGTAGCGGTAAAAGAGGGCAGTGTGTACAGAGAGGGGGTGTAGCGTTAAAGAGGGGCAGTGTGTTCCGGGGGGTGTAGCGTTAAAGGGGGGCAGTGTGTGCAGGAAGGGGATTGTAGAGTTTAAGAGGGGGGCATTATGTACAGGAAGGGGGGCAATGTGTACAGTTTTTTTTTGGGGGGGGGGTGCAAGTAGCTGGTCTTGCCTAGGGCGCAAAATAGTTTAGCACCGGCCCTGCGCGTGGATCACGTACTAGGTACGTGATCTGGCGCAGAGCAGCTGCCCTGCGGCAATATCTCTATGGTGGGGCGGTCTGCAAGTGGTTAATGTCAGCTTTAATTTCTAAAATTTAGCAAAAAAAAAAAAAAAAGATTCCTCTGTGTGAACGGCAGAAAATAAATGACCCTTTTTATTTATACTGGAAGGCTTCAACTAACAGTTTAGTATGTATGCACCAGAAGGAGCCGTGATTCATGTGACAACCTTGAATTGTGCTGAAATTCGAGTCTCCTGGAAATGAGTTTGTTGTTACAATCTATCTCAATGTTCAAAGAGATAACGACCTTGTATCTGTCCGTGTAATTAATACTACGGCTGCAAATGCATATCTAGAGAAGCAAAATTAAATTAGTTTTAAAAAGCCCCGGAGTCGCTTAACATTCTTGAAGTCATTTCAGAGAGAAACGTGGAAAAAAAAACTTAATGTATCAAAAACGAGAAATAAAAATGTAATATACACTATATTACCAAAAGTTTTGGGACGCCTGCCTTTACATGCACATAAACCTTAATGGCATCCCAGTTTTATGCCTCGCACACACGCACCGATTGTTGACCGTGAATTTTCGGCCAACGTCCGATCGGCCGATTGTCGGCTTGTTAGTATGATGATTCCGACAACCGACTGCGACTTTTCGGCCGAACAAAATCTGGTGTGCAGGCTATAAAATTTTTGTTGGCCGTCAACACAACGACCGATTTTCCGTCAGTCAGTACAGATTTCGGCAGACAAACATCAGATGAGCAAGACTGGGCATGCTCAGAGAAGAAAAAACACACGGAAAGTTAACCAGCACATGACATCACTTCTGAAGTTGGTTGTTGTTGGCCGAGAAAATTAGTGTGCAGTCTAGAGCACATTTCAACCAACACAACAACACTGGACAAAAGACGGCCGATCGGTCGGCCAACAATTGTTGCGTGTGTACGAGGCATTAGTCTGTAGGGTTAAATATTGAGTTGGCCCACCCTTTGCAGTTGATGGGCCAAATCTAAGGACTGATAAGCTGAAATACACTATATTCGTCAAAGTATTGGGACGCCTGCCTTTACACGCACATGAACTTTGTTGGCATCCCAGTCTTAGTCCGTAGGGTTCAATATTGAGTTGGCCCACCCTTTGCAGCTATAACAGCTTCAACTCTTCTAGGATGGCTGTCCACAAGGTTTAGGTGTGTGTCTATGGGAATGTTTGACCATTCTTCCAGAATGGCGTTTGGGAGGTCAGGCACTGATGTTGGGCGAGAAGGCCTGGCTCACAGTCTCCACTCTAATTAATCTCAAAGGTGTTCTATTGGGTTGAGGTCAGGACGCCAGTCAAGTTCCTTCATCCCAGACTCACTCATCCATGTCTTTATGGACCTTACTTAATGCACTGGTGTGCAGTCATGTTGGAACAGGAAGAGGCCATCCCCAAACTGTTCCCACAAAGTTGGGAGCATGAAATTGTCCAAAATGTCTTGGTATGCTGACGCCTTAAGAGTTCCCATCACTGGAACTAAGGAGCCAAGCCCAACCCCCGAAAAACAACCCCACCCCATAATCCCCCCTCCACCAAATGATTAGGACCAGTGCACAAAGCAAGGTCCATAAAGATGGGGTTGCACATACAAGCTTTTTTATCTTAAAGTAGAACTGTAGGCAAAACTATTCCATTTTGGATAGAGTAAGGGAGTGTTAAACCCCTGTAAGGGTAATTTTTGGTTACAGAAAAATTGAAATCTGGAAGCTGTGCCCAAAAAAGATGGGCAGAGGGCAAAAGGCTGGGGATTAGAATTGCCTGTGGGCTCCCTGCATCCTTTCCCCATTACTGGCTCGCCATGCCTTTTTCTGAACTGTATCTCTGTGTGAAGGCAGCCATCTTGGTAGAGGCAGGGCTTTGCTTCCTCATTTCAGAGCCTCCAGCAAGGAGAACCGTGAGCAACGCAGCACAGTAGTGACATCATCAAATCTCACTCCAGATCTGATGAGAGCAAAAGTCAGAGGCAGCCGTGCCTTAGATCACACACTGCAGATATACAGCTATGAGGCTGAAGGCATGGGATTGCCCAGGCACATGAAGTACACTGCTAAGGTTTAGGGGGAATTCAAAAGAAAAGGTACATTTTTTTTAGGCACAGTTAAAGTGGTTATTAAGCCACTCTGACCTCTTTATACTATTCACTCTGTCTCCAATCCTGTGTGCCCCGTGTGTGTGAGTTATAAAAAAAATGGCGGCCGGTCACGTGAGCGCCCAGCAGCGCTCTGAAAGCAGGTATAGACGGCATTTTTTTAATAAATCACGCACACAGGGGCACACAGGATTAGGAGACAGAGAGGATAGTATAAAAATGTAAATGGTATTTTAGCAGCTGACAGGCAGGGAGGGGAGGGGAAAGAGGACGGGGGAGAGCTGCGGATGACAGAGGCACATAAACTGACCACGGTGTCAGGGCTCAGCAGCCATGATATACCGTGGTCAGTTTACAGGGGGGAGGGTAGAAACTGGCAGGATCAACCAGGTTTTTTAGGTTGAACAAGGGGACAAATGACACAGCACAAGCACTTTGCTGTATAACATGCTTTAAAGGGACAGGATCCTTTTTTTTGTTCTTTTTTTAGGGTAACAAACGCTTTAACATTTCTAGATGTTCTTTATTACATAGCATATTTTCACATTTTTAGGTCAGGTCTACTTCAACCTCTTGGCGCTGGGCGCACGCAAATATGCGGGCGGGACCTGGTGCCGAGCGGCCGCATATTTGCGTGCATTAGTGCAAATAGAGCTGTGCCGAGAGTGGGCGCCCTCCCGGCACAGTTACTGGCGGCTAAAGGAGAGCTCACGAGCGCCGCTTGCAATCGGGAGCTTTCTGATCATGTGACCGCGTAACAGCCAATCTCAATGGTCACACCGCCTCCCAGCATTCTATACCCCTTAAAGGGCCGACATGGGCTGGCTCCAAGGGGTTAAACTTTCAAAAGATTTGATGTTCAACAGAAATTTTGCATACGATTACCACTGTGCAGGAATTTAAATATCCCACTGTTTAAACAGAAGATTCTGGCGATAAGATAATAAATTAAAATAAAAAAAGGAGTATTAGGAACGCGTTTCCCAAAACCTAAATATAGGAGGCAATCTGTCTTTATGACAAGTTGGTTCTCATGCATTACCTTTTGAAGAGACAGCCAATTCTAAATTTACGATGCCAACCGAAAGTTCTGATTGGTGGTTCTTGACTCGGCATTTCACTCCCCGCTGCCTGTGTACCTTTTCCCACTCCTCCTGCGTCCCCCTTTGTTTTTCCTTCCATTTGCTCTATTGCTTACACTGCTGCTTTATATAGAAGGAAGAACATGAATAATAAAATGCATAAATAAATAAATGCATAAAAATAGCCTTTGGTTCATTAATGGGTCCTCCTTCAAAAGCCAGGAAATTATTTTCAGATCACTTGCCTGAGATCCTTTACAGATTATTTCCACACACCAAATTGGAGTGTAAATCAGGGCATGCGGTGGAAGCGGCTCCTCCATAAGCTCATGGGTGAGAAGGAGCGCCATCTAGGTGGTCTTATAAGTTGGAGGCATTTCAAGGTGGACAGAATTGGGCTCTAGAGGTCCTCATCCGGTTGTGTGTGTCTGGAGGGCCATGCTGTGACAGGGGAGAGGTGCAGCTGCAGGACCTGTGTAAGTCACCGCTTTCCGCTCATTTGCTCCACCCCCTCTCTCCCACCAGCCATTGTGGACCATTCAGGAGAGGCAGAAGGTGATGGGACATGCAGAGCTGTATCTTGGCCTAGGCCAACAAGGCCCAGGCCTAGGGCGGCACTTTGCAGGGGGGGCAGCAAAAAAGCTGCACCCTGCACGAAAAAAAAAAAAACAGCCTCCTCCTGGGTCCTGCATGAAAAGGGTCCCCGCCGGCTTGCGCTACACTTTTAGTACAGTGCCAATCTTATGGGGTAAATTGGGCCAGAGGGAAGAGTCCAGGTGGTCAGTGATGAGGCTGCAATGATGAGCAGTAATGAGGCGGCACTGAAAAGGCTGCACAGATGGGCACTGATGAGGCTGAACGTATGGGAACTGATGAGGCTTCGCTGATGGGCACTGATAGACTTTTGGTCTGTGGTTCACAGATGACAGGGGGGGGGGGGGTCATAAAAAGTAAGGGGCATGGCCTTTACAGGAAGGGGTGGGTCATATGTAAATTAGGGGGTGCACAAGTTTAGTCAGGCCTAGGGCAGCACAAAACCTAAATACACCACTGGGGACATGTAGTCCCTTGGGAATAAGGTTGCCAGGTGTCCACTATTTGAGCGGACAGTCCACTTTTTTCACATTATGTTCACTATTTTTTTTTTCACAAAATAGTGGACATATGAGATGCTAAGTTGTTTCAATCTAATTGATCGCAATAATCCTCCAACTTTAGAAGACGTGACGAACATCTGGTTATTATCCCCATGGCGAGAACTTCCACCCAACACTCTCTTCGATGAAATTTCTGCCTTAGAAGAAGTTTATGTTCATCTGCAGGGCGATTCATCCCTTGAAAAGTGGACGTACTTTTTCAAGAAAGAACCAACTCTGAGTTTACTGAAACGGTTCCAGTATTGTGCATCAATTCCGGTATCAAATGCAAACGTTGAACGAACTTTCAGCGTCATGGGAAATTTGTGGACTGACGAACGTAACCGGCTGCTTGTACCATCAGTTCAAAGTGAACTTTGTATATTTTTTTAATATTTCTCAACGTTGTACTAAAATTAAAGAATTACTCCTTAAACATAAAAAATTGATCAAAGCTGCACAGTCAAATAACAAATACACATGACAACAAAGTAAAAATGACACTGGCAGGGAAGGGGGTTAACTTTTTATTGGTGATCAAGGGGTTAATGTATGCCTGGTGATGTGTGTGGGGGGAGGTGACTGAGTGACACAGGGACAGATCCCAGGTTCAGCTACGCTGAACCCTGCAATCTGACCCTGTCTGTCACTTAGGAGATCCGCCCGCTTTGTTTACACAAGCGGGCGGATCTCCTCACTCGATCCCAGACGATCGGGGAAGAGCGGTGGTGATCACCGCATCTCCTCCCCTGGCCCGACTTCCGCTGTGACTGAATACAGCAGGAGCGAGCCTCCGGTGGCGCCCACAAGGGGAGGAGTCCAGCGACGTCGCTGGACGATAACTAACCACTTTGCCGCAGTACGCTCAAAAAAAAAAAAAAACACCTGAAAGACAAACACATAATGAGCTAGTATGCATCGCATACTAGCTCATTATGATATACTTACTTTAGAACGATCCCCCGAAGTGCCGACCGCTCACCTCTCCCATGGGTGACATGTTCTGTCACCCTTCTTCCGTGTTTGTGGCATCCTGCCATCTGATTGGCTGGAGCCGCAATGACATCACTCCCGCACATGCGCGCGGGAGCCGACGTTCACGGCACGGGGCTCTGAAGGAACGGCACCAGCGGCCGTTCCTTCAGAGTGCATGCGCCAGTGTTGTCACTGGCTGCATGTAAAGTAAATATCTCCTAAACGGTACATGTTTAGGAGATATCTACAGTACCTATAGGTAAGCCTTATCATAGGCTTACTTATAGGCAAAAGTTGCAGAGGAGGGTTTACTTCCTCTTTAAGTATGTGTCAATTTCTCTGGTAGCAATCCACAGCCAGGCAAAGGGTATTTTATATTGGGGTCTTTTAAACTGCTTGCAGTGATTTCTATTCAACCCGGTGTGTCAGAGGCGGTTTTTGGAGTCGAGACGCAGAACAGAGAACCCAAAATTACCAAGCGGCTCCTTCAGGGGTGGTGCTATCAGTCGGACCCTTCCATCCATCCATCCAGAAGATGTTTGTAGAAGGCGGCTTCCAGACTTTGTATGAGAATCTTGGCTGTGATCAGAATCTGCCAACAGTTCCGGGCAAACAAGTATTTGCACAAATTCCAGTTTGAAACATGAAAATGCTTAAAATCGTGTTAAATGAAAATAAATCAGCCGGAAGGTTATCTCAGTGTGAGGAATACGCTCAGAAGAGATGATTCATTCCGCTCGGATACAAACATTTTCATGTCTTGAAAGACTAACGATAATTTATTTTTCTGGCGATGTGCTAACTACATTTTTCAGCATTTGGCGTGCGCGGCCGAGATCTAAACAATCCTCTAAACTGGCAACACGCAGTAAATGCAATTTCCTAAAATAAAATAATGTTTAGGGGGGCCCCCAAGTTGTCTACAGACGTTCGTTACGCGCTGTGTGTGGCCACCACTCCTCTTCCTATTCACTCCTCCTCATAACTGAACAGTCCCGAACTCAGAATAAGCATATCCAGGGGCTGACTGGCAACTTTCAGCCCAGGGGGGCAAGTACAAACCAGAGGCCCATGGTGCAGTGACTCGGCCCCCCTCCCACTCTTCCTCTTCCCGCCCTCCTCCTGACCCAGAGGCAGTGCTGTATTTTGGCCTAGGCCAACAAGGCCCAGGCCTAGGGCGGCACTATGCAGGGGGGCAGCAGAAAAGCCGCCCCCCCCCCCTCCACTCCACCTGAGACTCTATTGGCAACTGGTTGCTCTCTCACCCCCCCTCTCTCTCTCTCTCACTCACCGCCTCTCACCACCCCCCCCCCTTTCTCTCCCTCTCTCACCCCTCTATTTCTCTCTCATCCCCCTCTCTATTTCTCACCCCCCTCTCTCTCTCATCCCCCCTCTCTCTCTCATCCCCCACTCTCTCACTCTCTTTCTCACCTTCTCTCTCTCTCTCATCCCCCTCTTTCATTTCCCCCTCTCTCTCTCTCATCCCCCTCTCTCTCTCACTCTCTATCTCACCCCCTCTCTCATCCCCCCTCTCTTTCTCTCTCATCCCCCCTCTCTCTCTCACCCTCTCTCTCTCTTACCCCCTCTCTCTCATCCTCTCTCTCTCTCTTTCTCTCATCCCCCCTCACTCTCATCCCTCCCTCTCTCTCTCTCTTTGGTCTCCCCCTCTCTCACCCCCTCTCTCTTTCATCCCCCCTCTGTCTCTCATCCCCCCTCTCTCTCTCACTCTCTATCTCACCCCCCTCTCTCATCCCCCCTCTCTTTCTCTCTCATCCCCCCTCTCTCTCTCACCCTCTCTCTCTTACCCCCTCTCTCTCATCCTCTCTCTCTCTTTCTCTCATCCCCCCTCACTCTCATCCCTCCCTCTCTCTCTCTCTCTCTCTCTCTTTGGTCTCCCCCTCTCTCACCCCCTCTCTCTCTCATCCCCCCTCTCTCTCTCATCCCCCACTCTCTCGCTCTCTTTCTCACCTTCTCTCTCTCTCTCATCCCCCTCTTTCATTTCCCCCTCTCTCTCTCTCATCCCCCCTCTCTCTCTCACTCTCTATCCCACCCCCCTCTCTCACCCCCCCTCTCTTTCTCTCTCATCCCCCCTCTCTCTCTCACCCTCTCTCTCTTTTATCCCCCTCTCTCTCTTACCCCCTCTCTCTCATCCTCTCTCTCTCTCTTTCTCTCATCTCCCCTCACTCTCATCCCTCCCTCTCTCTCTCTCTCTTTGGTCTCCCCCTCTCTCACCCCCTCTCTCTTTCATCCCCCCTCTGTCTCTCCCTCCCTCACCCTCCCCCCCTCACCCACCCCCTCTCTCTTTCTTTCTCTCTCCCTCACCCACCCGCCTCTCTTTCTCCCACCCCCTCTCACAACCCCCCTCTCGTGAGATCTCAGGGGTTTATGCTGGGACTTGTAGTCCTTCAATTTTGGAGTGGGGCAAATTTACATAGGAGGGGCGCCCAATTTTAGTCTTGCCTAGGGCAGCACAAAACCAAAATACACCACTGCCCAGAGGTGTAACTACAGGGGTTGCAATTGCAACCGGGCCCCATGCTCCAGGGGTCCTGTGCGGCTCCCCTGTACACCTGGATAGGAGGGGTGGCAGGGGCAGCATGTAGAGAAATCACTCTCCTCCTTTTTCCTCCTGTAGCTGCAGGAGGAAAATGGAGGAGATTGGTTCCTCTGTATGCTGCCCCCGCCACTCCTCCTATCCAGTTCACTTGTGTTCTGCTGTCCCTGAGTCCCTGTGTGCTCCCTTGGTTGCCCCCCCCTACTGTTCTGCCACCCCCCCCCCCCCCCCCCACACACACACACACACACACACTGTGCTCCCTCCCCTCTCCTGCCAGCTGCTGCAGGGGATGTGTCACAATAGAGGACCAGGAAGGGGTCGGTAAATATGTAATTTACCAGCTCCTTCCTTTTCTGAATGGACAGAGTCATAGTCAGTAAAATAAAATAATAAAAAATAATACAATTAAAATACAAAAAAAAAAAATCTACTGACACCGGTGGGTGAACTTCCATGATCGCAAAGTTCACACTTGCAACCGGGCCCTGGGATTCCACCAAAGTGTGAGCTTAGGAGAGTGTTTTCTAACTGGAGGGGGCGTGGCTTGTGAAATGACCATATAGACCTGTGTTGCTATATAGAAGGATCACAGGCACTCTGTGATCATTTCAGGGAGAAGAACGGTCAGATGTGTTTACAATAGCAGACCGTCCTTCTCTCTCAGCAGGGAGCGATCGTGGGTGCCCGGCGTTAGTCGCAACCGCCGGTCCCGTGCATTGGCATTCCCGCAGCACCACGCGCGTGACCAACGTGAGGCACAGGAGAGGCAGCCTGCTGCAGTAAATGTGCGGCGGGCAGTCTTAATGTGGTTAAGGCAAATTAACGACTTGCCAAGCGCCCCACGTACATGATTGCACATAATGAATACTTCTGTTCAGTTTTTACAGAAGAAAAAGAAGGAGAAGGACCTCCACTTGAAAGGATGACTAATGAATCGTTTGATGCATGTGTCTTTACAGAGGAAGACGTTCTAAGATTGCTGTCTAAAGTGAAGACAAATAAGTCACAGGGTCCTGATGAGATACACCCAAAATTATTAGAAGAGCATAGTGGTGAGCTGGCAAAACCATTAACAGATTTATTTAACCAATCATTAGCAACAGGAGTCGTCCCAGAAGATTGGAAATTGGCAAATGTCGTGCCCATTCACAAGAAAGGTAGTAGGGAGGAATCGAGCAACTATAGACCAGTGAGTCTGACATCAATAGTAGGCAAATTAATGGAAACCCTATTAAAGGATAGGATTGTGGAACATCTTAAATCCCATGGATTGCAAGATGAAAAACAACATGGGTTTACTTCAGGGAGATCATGTCAAACAAATCTTATAGACTTTTTTGACTGGGTGACTAAAATAATAGACGATGGAGGTGCAGTAGACATTGCATATCTAGATTTTAGTAAGGCTTTTGACACTGTCCCACATAGAAGACTTATCAATAAACTGCAGTCATTGAGCATGGACTCCCATATTGTTGAGTGGATTAGGCAGTGGCTGAGTGACAGACAACAGAGGGTTGTAGTCAATGGAGAACATTCAGAACAAGGTCATGTTACCAGTGGGGTACCTCAGGGATCTGTACTGGGACCAATTTTGTTTAATATCTTCATAAGTGATATTGCAAAAGGCCTCGATGGTAAGGTTTGTCTTTTTGCTGATGACACAAAGATATGTAACAGGGTTGATGTTTCTGGAGGGAAACACCAAATGGAAAAGGATTTAGGAAAACTAGAAGAATGGTCAGAACTCTGGCAACTGAAATTTAATGTGGATAAGTGTAAGATAATGCACCTGGGACGTAAAAACCCAAGGGCAGAATATAGAATATTTGACACAGTCCTGACCTCAGTATCTGAGGAAAGGGATTTAGGAGTAATTATTTCAGAAGACTTAAAGGTGGGAAGACAATGTAATAGAGCAGCACGAAATGCCAGCAGAATGCTTGGATGTATAGGGAGAGGTATAAGCAGTAGAAAGAGAGAAGTGCTTATGCCGCTGTACAGAACACTGGTGAGACCTCACTTGGAGTATTGTGCGCAGTACTGGAGGCCATATCTCCAGAAGGATATAGATACTCTAGAGAGAGTTCAGAGAAGAGCTACTAAACTAGTACATGGACTGCAGGAAAAAACTTACCAGGAAAGGTTAAAGGACCTTAACATGTATAGCTTGGAAGAAAGAAGAGACAGAGGGGATATGATAGAAACTTTTAAATACATAAAGGGAATCAACTCGGTAAAGGAGGAGAGCATATTTAAAAGAAGAAAAACTTCCACAAAAGGACACCGTTTTAAATTAGAGGGGCAAAGGTTTAAAAGTAATATGAGGAAGTATTACTTTACTGAGAGAGTAGTGGATGCATGGAATAACCTTCCTGCAGAAGTGGTAGCTGCAAATACAGTGAAGGAGTTTAAGCATGCATGGGATAGGCATAAGGCTATCCTTCATATAAGATAGGGCCAGGGACTATTCATAGGATTCAGATATATTGGGCAGACTAGATGGGCCAAATGGTTCTTATCTGCCGACACATTCTATGTTTCTATGTTTAAATGATTGCACAGAGCAGGTAAGTATAGGCATTAATGTTGTTTTTATTTTTAAAAAAATCAAAGGTTTACAAACACTTTAAGTCCCGGTTCACACTACCGCGACTTGTCAGGCGACTTGGTTGCCTGACAAGTCGCGGTCCATTCTGTGCTACAGGAACGGTTCTAATAGGAGCAACTCAAGTCGCTCCGACTTAGAAAAAGGTTCCTGTACTACTCTTGACAGAAGTCGGAGCGACTTGCATTGACTTCCATTATGTGAAGTCCGTGCAAGTCGCGCCGAAGTCGCGGTTCACGACGACTTCACTAGTCGCCCCTGAAGTCGGATTGCCATAGCAGTGGCGTAGCGTGGGTTGTCATCACCCGGGGCAAGGCAAGTAATTTGCGCCCCCTAACCCGCGGGATTTTAGCACTCGAGTCTCTTCCACTAGATTAGTTAAATAAACCCTTACCCCCTAAGCACATGTATTGTTTGTTATGAAAATACTAATGTAATTAAAGTAAAATGCATCTAAATACAAGTTTGAATGACCAGCGTGCCCCCTTTCAACGCAGAGAGACCAGCGTGCCCCCTTTCAATGCAGAATGACCAGCGTGCCCCCTTTCAATGCAGAGAGACCAGCGTGCCCCCTTTCAATGCAGAATGATCAGCGTGCCCCCTTTCAATGCAGAATGACCAGCATGCCCCCTTTCAATGCAGAGAGACCAGCGTTCCCCCTTTCAATGCAGAGAGACCAGCGTGCCCCCTTTCAACGCAGAGAGACCAGCGTGCCCCCTTTCAATGCAGAATGACCAGCGTGCCCCCTTTCAATGCAGAGAGACCAGTGTGCCCCCTTTCAATGCAGAATGACCAGCGTACCCCCTTTCAATGCAGAATGAACAGCGTGCCCCCTTTCAATGCAGAATGACCAGCATGCCCCCTTTAAATGCAGAGAGACCAGCGTTCCCCCTTTCAATGCAGAATGACCAGCGTGCCCCCATTCAATGCAGAGAGACCAGCGTGCCCCCTTTCAATGCAGAGAGACCAGTGTGCCCCCTTTCAATGCAGAATGACCAGCGTGCCCCCTTTCAATGCAGAATGACCAGTGTGCCCCCTTTCAATGCAGAGAGACCAGCGTGCCCCCTTTCAATGCAGAATTACCAGCGTGCCCCCCTTCAATGCAGAGAGATCATCCTGCCGCCTTTTAATGCAGACAGACCAGCATGCCCCCTTTCAATGCAGAATGACCAGCGTGCCCCCATTCAATGCAGAGAGACCAGCGTGCCCCCTTTCAATGCAGAGAGACCAGTGTGCCCCCTTTCAATGCAGAATGACCAGCGTGCCCCCTTTCAATGCAGAATGACCAGTGTGCCCCCTTTCAATGCAGAGAGACCAGCGTGCCCCCTTTCAATGCAGAATTACCAGCGTGCCCCCCTTCAATGCAGAGAGATCATCCTGCCGCCTTTTAATGCAGAGAGACCAGCGTGCCCCCTTTCAATGCAGAATGATCAGCGTGCCCCCTTTCAATGCAGAATGACCAGCATGCCCCCTTTCAATGCAGAGAGACCAGCGTTCCCCCTTTCAATGCAGAGAGACCAGCGTGCCCCCTTTCAACGCAGAGAGACCAGCGTGCCCCCTTTCAATGCAGAATGACCAGCGTGCCCCCTTTCAATGCAGAGAGACCAGTGTGCCCCCTTTCAATGCAGAATGACCAGCGTACCCCCTTTCAATGCAGAATGAACAGCGTGCCCCCTTTCAATGCAGAATGACCAGCATGCCCCCTTTAAATGCAGAGAGACCAGCGTTCCCCCTTTCAATGCAGAATGACCAGCGTGCCCCCATTCAATGCAGAGAGACCAGCGTGCCCCCTTTCAATGCAGAGAGACCAGTGTGCCCCCTTTCAATGCAGAATGACCAGCGTGCCCCCTTTCAATGCAGAATGACCAGTGTGCCCCCTTTCAATGCAGAGAGACCAGCGTGCCCCCTTTCAATGCAGAATTACCAGCGTGCCCCCCTTCAATGCAGAGAGATCATCCTGCCGCCTTTTAATGCAGACAGACCAGCATGCCCCCTTCAATGCAGAGAGACTTACCTGCAGCGGCGGCTTTTCCTCAGTTCCCCGCGTCTCAGAGTCCTCCCGCCTACTCCTCGGCCAATGGCATGCGATCACCTTTCGGCCAATCAAGAAGCAGGTCTCGGACCCGCTTCCTGATTGGCCAGGAGGAGGATCCGTGTGACAACAGCGAATTTTCATTCGCTATTGTCTCACAATGGGTGGCCTCCGGGCGCACTGCTCTGTGCCCCAGGTCCACCTTTTTTTGAAGCCTATTAGAGCCTCTGGCTCTAATCAGGTGATTAGAAAAAAAAACACTCTGTGACAGCGCCAGGCTGCTGACTCACTCGCTGCTAAACTGACTGAGCAGTGAAGAGAGGCGGCATAGGCGGGGCTTGGCTTGCAACGCCACCCCACCCTACACCAATGGACAGGGGAGGCACAGTCCAGCCCCGCCCCGACCCGCCATTTTCAGCCATAAGGCGGCTGCGCTGGACATCTCCCAGCCTAAAGATGGAGGCAGCCACAGACAGTGTGTGAACTGTGTATGTCAAAGTCAGACAGACAAGAGTAACACTGCGGATGCGCCCCCCCCCCCCCCAGATGTTGCGCCCGGTGCGGCCCGCCCCCCCTGCACCCCCCACGCTACGCCACTGTGCCATAGTGTGAACCGACACTAATGGTATAGCTGTATTGCCCCATTCTGGTCATCCCAGCTAGCACTGAAACTAACCCTGTATGCCTAACTCAGTCCTTCTTCAGGCTGTAAAAAGTGTCTCCTTAGCCTAAAACTAACAACTGTTTAAAATTCTGAAAAAACCTACAGTTTGGAGGGGGGGCGGGGGTTGGTGCCTCAAGCCAGGTAGGTTGGGACTTTATTGGCTAGTACAACATATTGGTTTAAACAATTTATTGAAAAAAGAATTGGTAGCATAAATATACAATGATAAACATAGAGTGTGTGGGTTATAGACCCATAGGTGGTGGTGAATTAAAGGAGGAATAGTGACATGGTGATATGGTGACAATGGTATGTCTCTCTATCTGTCCACGCTTCTGGTGGCGTGGAATCCATAGGGAGAGATATCTTGGATTCCTACGCGTTTCGGCGTTATGCCTTTGTTAACCTTCTTAGCGATATTCCAGAGCGTGGCTCGGGGTTAATTTTCAGAGCCAAAAGCTACCGCCAGAAGCATCGCTGGATCCTGTAAGCAGGGTTACTTACCTTGTCACCGGGATCCAGCGATGTGTCTCGGCGGTGTCTGGCGGCGGATCATCCTCCCGATCGTCTCCGTGCCCCGGCTTCCGTCTCCTGCGACGTGACGTTCGCAGGGGGGGGTGGAACCGGCGGCAAATTCAAATGTAAAAACACACCAAACACACTGATACAATTCAAAATAAAAAAAATCACATTAGTTTGCCCCCCAGTGCCCATTCCTGCAGTTTTACTGTACTTTTTATGTCAATATATATATATATATATATATATATATATGCGTAATTCTTGTGAATGAGCTGCTCATTCACAAGAATTACATGCAAAATAATGGTACCGCTTTCAGCACCTAAAATCCAAAAGAATCATACCGCCAGGGAGAAAAGTGGTTCTCCAGAGCGGCAGGTCCAGGGGTCCTCTCAGTCCCTCTGCTAGAGGGAAGATCACAGACCTCACAGACCCCAAAACCTACAGTTTAACCACTTCTGCCCCAGAAGGTTTTACCCCCTTAATGACCAGGCCATTTTTGTAATTCGCAAACTGCGTTACCTTAATTTACAATTGCGCGGTCATGCAACCCTGTACCCAAAAAAAAAAAAAATGTATATCCTTTTTTTCCCCCCACAAACAGAGCTTTCTTTTGGTGGTATTTGACCACCACTGCGATTTTTATTTTTTGCCCTATAAACAAAAAAAAAGCGACAATTTAAAAAAACAAACAATATTTTGTACTTCCTGCTATAAAAAACATCCAATAAAAAAATGTAAAGATCCAATTTCTTCATAAATTTAGGCCAATTGTATTCTGCTACACATTTTTGGTAAAAAAAAAAAAAAATCCCAATAAGCGTTTATTGATTGGATTGTACAAAAGTTATCGCGTCTACAAACTATGGGATATTTTCTATGTAATTTTATTTTATTTTTTTTTTACTAGTAATGGCGACGATCTGCAACTTATTGTGGAACTGCAACATTGCAGCAGACAAATCAGACACCTAACTGACACTTTTGACACTTTTTTTTTTTTTTTCCAAATTCTTTATTTATATTAGAGGTTTAAGGCATACATTACAGTTGAGAGCAATTGCCTAAATTAGACTTGTATGGCAAGTTAACCACTTAAGCCCCGGAAGATTTTACCCCCATTCCGACCAGGGGGTATTTTGCGATTCGGCACTGCGTGACTTTAACGGACAATTGCGCGGTCGTGCGGCGCTGTACCTAAACGAATTTGGCGTCCTTTTTTTCCCACAAACAGAGCTTTCTTTTGGTGGTATTTGATCACCTGTGCGATTTTTTGATCACGCGCTATAAACAAAAAAAGAGCGTCAATTTTGCAAAAATAGCAATATTTTTCACATTTTTTATATGAAATTCCCCCCAAAAAAATGTAAAAATCTAAATTTTTTAACATTTTCGGCCAATTTGTTTTATGCTACCTATGTTTGGTAAAAAAAATCGCAAAAAGCGTATTTTTATTGGTTTGCGCAAAAGTTATCGCGTTTACTAACAAAGGGAAAGATTTTTGTCATTTTTGTTGTTTTTTTTTTAACGCGTAATGGCGGCGATCTGCGATTTTTTTTGCGGTACTGCGACATTGGGGCAGACAGATCGGACCCTTGACTGACATTTTTGACACTTTTGGGGTTACCAGTGACATTTCTACAGTAATCAGTGCTATATATATGCACTGTTACTGTAAAAATACACTGGTAGTGAAGGGGTTAACTTTATTTGGGAGGGAGGGGCTGTGTGTGTCCCTAGGGGCGTGCTTTCTACTGTGATTGGCTGTGGCTTGAGCTGTAAGGACACTGATCAACGGATCTACATAGTAGATCCATATGATCAGTGTCTTTACAGCGAGGAGAATGACAGGTGGCTTGTTTACACAAGCTGCCTGACATTCTCCCTCTCCCCCGCCGATCGCCGAGTGGCCGGCGGACATCGGGTCCGCTGGTCACACGCGCGGGGGGGTCCGTGACCACGCGGGAGCGGGAGCGCGCCTCCGGCGGCGCGCGCTCGCTCCCTAGACCCTCACAAGCAAGCAACGTAGCCCTACGTTAGTTTGCCTGTGAGGGGCTGACTGCCGACGTAGATAGTCGTGCGGCGGTCGGCAAGTGGTTAAACAGAAATTTTGACACTTTTTTTTGGGGACCAGTGACATTATTACAGTGATCAGTGCTAAAAACTATGCACTGTCACTGTACTAATGACACTGGGAGGGAAGGGGATTACATCAGGGGCGATCAAAGGGTTAAATGTGTTCCCTGGGAGTGCTTGCTAACTGTGGGGGATGGTGTGACTGGGGGAAGACAGATATCGGTGTTCCTGCTTAGCAGAAACACAAGATCTATGCAGTGGTGTATTTTGGTTTTGTGCTGCCCTAGGCAAGACTAAAATTGGGCACCCCTCTTATGTAAATTTGCCCCACTCCAAAATTGAAGGACTACAAGTCCCAGCATAAACCCCTGAGATCTCACGAGAGGGGGGTTGTGAGAGGGGGTGGGAGAAAGAGAGGCGGGTGGGTGAGGGAGAGAGAAAGAGAGAGGGGGTGGGTGAGGGGGGGGGGTGGGTGAGGGAGGGAGAGACAGAGGGGGGATGAAAGAGAGAGGGGGTGAGAGAGGGGGAGACCAAAGAGAGAGAGAGAGAGGGAGGGATGAGAGTGAGGGGGGATGAGAGAAAGAGAGAGAGAGAGGATGAGAGAGAGGGGGTAAGAGAGAGAGGGGGATAAAAGAGAGAGAGGGTGAGAGAGAGAGGGGGGATGAGAGAGAAAGAGAGGGGGGATGAGAGAGGGGGTGAGATAGAGAGTGAGAGAGAGAGGGGGGATGAGAGAGAGAGGGGGGGGTGAGAAAGAGAGCGAGAGAGTGGGGGATGAGAGAGAGTGGGGGATGAGAGAGAGAGGGGGGATGAGAGAGAGAGGGGGATGAGAGAGAAATAGAGAGGTGAGAGAGGGAGAGAAAGGGGGGGGGTGGGTGAGAGGCGGTGAGTGAGAGAGAGAGAGAGAGAGAGAGAGAGAGAGGGGGGGTGAGAGAGCAACCAGTTGCCAATAGAGTCTCAGGTGGAGTGGAGGGGGGGGGGCGGCTTTTCTGCTGCCCCCCTGCATAGTGCCGCCCTAGGCCTGGGCCTTGTTGGCCTAGGCCAAAATACAGCACTGGATCTCTGTCTTCCTCCCTGTCACAACGGCGATCTGCCTTGTTTTACATAGGCAGATCGCTGTTCTGTGTCTCTCGTAGGTGGCCGGCGGACATCGGGTCCACTGGACCCACTGATTGGCTCCCCCTCTAGCCAATCAGCATGCGATTGTGCCTCCGGCGGCGCGTGCGTGCGCCCCCTGGAGCCCCTGCTTGAAATGACATACAGGTACGTGATTTTTTTCATGCCTTTAAAGTAGGGATCGACCGATTATTGGCAAAGCTGATATATCGAGGGCCGATCTGCACTTTCCCCGATATATCGGAAACGGCCCCGGAGGTTACCGATATTGCTGATATTTCGGGAAAGTGCTGTACCGGAGTGATGCCGGCAGCTAGAGGCCTCACCCCGGTACCGACATCCATAGCCGACAGTAGGCCGTCTTGTAATGACAACTGATGCGGCTGAGAAGCCGCTCGGCTGTCATTACAAGGAGCGGGAGGGGACACCCCCCCCCCCCCTCCCGCCACCTTCCGTGGCTCGCCCGGGTCTCCCGCCCCACCGGGAGACCCGGGCACCCAGCCTGAATGGCTGCTGAAGAGAAGACCTGATCAAAGCCGCATTCGGCTCTGATCCGGTCTCCATGTAAAAATTTAAAGCGCCCCCATCCCAAATGCGATCGCA
This sequence comes from Pelophylax lessonae, assembly GCF_965119305.1. Classification (NCBI taxonomy): domain Eukaryota; kingdom Metazoa; phylum Chordata; class Amphibia; order Anura; family Ranidae; genus Pelophylax; species Pelophylax lessonae. The sequence goes on along the minus strand of NC_138777.1, from coordinate 16,132,062 downwards.
TACGTTTCTCCCCCATGCATATGTAAATTGGTGATCGCGCCACACACACGTGAGGTATTGCCGCAAACGCCAGAGTGAGAGCAATAATTCTAACAGCAGGAAACTTCCTATTTACTATGTGACCAGCTGTAATTGGACACAGCTGGTCACATGGTAAAGAGCCTACATCATAGGCTCTTTACCGGGATCGGAGAGGCGGTGTGTCAGAGTGACACACCGCACTACCAATCGCCGCTCTGCGCTCCCCCGCGGGAGCGCGCGAGCGACTTATCCTGCTGGACGTCAAATGTCGCCCAGTCAGGATAACTTAACCGGTTGCCGACCGCCGCACGACTATGTACTGCGGCGGTCAGCCCCGGCCAGGCAGAGTGACGTATGGATACGTCACTCGCCTGTCACTGACTTGCGAGCCTATTGCCGCGGCTCGTTCACAGACAAGTCAGTGCGTGTGTCCGGCGGACTCGATGTCCGCCGGTCACACTACGATCGCTCCGGTGAAGGGAGAAAGGCGGAGCGGCTTATGTAAACAAGCCGCCCGTCATTCTCCCTGGTGTAAAAATGAAGATCAGACGGTTCTACTATGTAGAACTGTTGATCTTTGTTTTTACACCAATAGCAATGTCCCTGCACAGTTAGAAGCACGCCCCTAGGACACACTTAACCCCTCCCTGTCCAATAAAGTTAACCCCTTCCCTGCCAGTGTCATTTTTGCAGTAACAGTGCATATGTATAGCACTGATTACTGCAGTAATGTCACTGGTACCCCCAAAAGTGTCAAAAATGTCAGTCAAGGGTCCGATCTGTCCGCCGCAATGTCGCAGTCCCGCAAAAAAAATCGCAGATTGCCGCCATTACTCGTTAAAAAAAAAAACACCAAAAATGACAAAAATCTTTCCCTTTGTTAGTAAACGCAATAACTTTTGCGCAAACCACTCAAAATACGCTTTTTGCGTTTTTTTTTTTTACCAAACATATGTAGCGTAAAACAATTTGGCCGAAAATGTTAAAAAATTTTGATTTTTACATTTTTTTGGGGGGGAATTTCATATAAAAAAAATGTGAAAAATATTGTTATTTTTGCAAAAATTACGCTCTTTTTTTGTTTATAGCGCGTGATCAAAAAATCGCACAGGTGATCAAATACCACCAAAAGAAAGCTCTGTTTGTGGGAAAAAAAAGGACGTGAAATTCGTTTAGGTACAGCATCGCACGACCGCGCAATTGTCCGTCAAAGTCACGCAGTAAAAAATCGCAAAAAAAACCCTGCAGCCAAATCCTCCGGGGCTTAAGTGGTTAACCACTTTCCGGCCGTCATTCTGCTATATGACGAGCGGGAAGTGGTTAAAGGTTTTTGCTGAAAAAATAAATAAATAAATAAATAAAAATAAAATGTTTGGGGGTTTTAAGTAATTTTTCTAGAGGGAAAAAAAAAAAAAAGTAGATTTTTACATGTAGTAGCGAAGTGTCAGAAATGGCCCGGATCTGGGAAGTGGTTAAAATAAATGACAAGGGGCCCCATCCAAATCTTTTCTATGGGTCCCCATGATGTGTCCCCTTTGTTTATAGTGAGTATGGCTGTGGGCTGAGAGTTCTGTTCCTCTCGGGAAGTAGGGAATCTGAAGAGACTGGAAGGTTCTTCTCTGGGTTTGTTTATCTGCTGACGGTAAAGAGCCAGCGCTGGGAATAAGCCTGGAATCCGGAGAGTGGGTACAGACTCATCACTAATGTAAATACTGCACAGCAGAGCCTCGCATTGTACTTCTGTTACTCAAATGCATCAGCAAGTGAGAAGTGGAAAGTCATTACGCAACATCCTCCCAATCACAATTACAGACATAGGAATCTGTTGCAGCGCTTGTTGGAAAAGGAAATAATTGCAGACAAGAGTAATAGGTAGGAAAAGGACAAAGCTCATATCTCAGGCTTACAGAAGGCAGGAGAGGGCAGAGTGACCGAAGCTTAACCACTTGCCTATTGGGCACTTTTACCCCCCCCATCCCCCTCTTGCCCAGGCCAATTTTCAGCTTTCAGCGCTGTCGCATTTTAACCACTTGCCGACCGCCGCACGCCGATCTACGTCGGCGGTCAGCCCCTCACAGGCAAAGTGACGTAGGGCTACGTCACTAGCTTGTGAGGGTCTAGGGAGCGAGCACGCGCCGCCGGAGGCGCGCTCCCGCGTGGTCACGGACCCCCCCGCGCGTGTGACCGGCGGACCCGATGTCCGCCGGCCACTCTGCGATCGGCGGGGGAGAGGGAGAAAGTCAGGCAGCTTGTGTAAACAAGCTGCCTGTCATTCTCCCCTCTGTATGAGAGCTGATCATATGGATCTACTATGTAGATCCGTTGATCACTCTGCATACAGCTGAAGCCACAGCCAATCACAGTAACAATCACGCCCCTAGGGACACACACAGCCCCTCCCTCTCAAATAAAGTTAACCCCTTCACTACCAGTGTATTTTTACAGTAACAGTGCATATATATAGCACTGATTACTGTAGAAATGTCACTGGTAACCCCAAAAGTGTCAAAAATGTCAGTCAAGGGTCCGATCTGTCCGCCCCAATGTCGCAGTACCGCAAAAAAACAATCGCAGATCACCACCATTACGCGTTTAAAAAAAAACAACAAAAATGACAAAAATCTTTTCCTTAGTAAACGCAATAACTTTTGCGCAAACCAATCAAAATACGCTTTTTGCGATTTTTTTTACCAAACATAGGTAGCAGAAAACAAATTGGCCGAAAATGTTAAAAAATTTAGATTTTTACATTTTTTTGGGGGGAATTTCATATAAAAAAATGTGAAAAATATTGTTATTTTTGCAAAATTGAAGCTCTTTTTTTGTTTATAGCGCGTGATCAAAAAATCGCACAGGTGATCAAATACCGCCAAAAGAAAGCTCTGTTTGTGGGAAAAAAAAGACGCCAAATTCGTTTAGGTACAGCGTCGCACGACCGCGTAATTGTCCGTTAAAGTCACGCAGTGCCGAATCGCAAAATAGCCCCTGGTTGTTTAGCAGCCAAATCCTCCGGGGCTTAAGTGGTTAACCACTTGCCGACCGCTGACGTTGAGCCTACTGCGGCAAAGTGGTTCAATATCGTCCAGCGACGTAGACCTACGTCGCTGGACCCCTCCCCTTGTGGGCGGCGCGCGCCGCCGGATGCTCGCTCCTGCTGTATTCAGTCACAGCGGGAGTCGGGCCAGGGGAGGAGCGGCGGTGATCACTGCCGCTCTTCCCCGATCGTCGGGGAATCGAGTTTGGAGATCCGCCCGCTTGTGTAAACAGAGCGGGCGGATCTCCTAAGTGACAGACAGGGTCAGATTGCAGGGATCAGCATAGCTGAACATCCGATCTGTCCCTGTGTCACACAGTCCCCTCCCCCCACACACGTCAGTAAGCACCAGGCATACATTAACCCCTTGAGCACCAATAAAAGTTAACCCCTTCCCTGCCAGTGTAATTTTTACAGTAACAGTGCATATTTATAGCACTGATTACTGTAGTAATGTCACTGGTACCCCCAAAAGTGTCAAAAATGTCAGTCAAGGGTCCGATCTGTCCGCCGAAATGTCGCAGTCCCGCAAAAAAAAAAAAACGCAGATCACCGCCATTACTAGTTAAAAAGAAACAATAAAAATTACATCAATTTCCCGTAGTTAGTAGCTGCAATAACTTTTGCGCAAACCAATCAACATACGCTTATTCCGATTTTTTTTTACCAAAAATATGTAGCAGAAAATAAATTGGCCTAAAATGTTAAAAAATTTTGATTTTTAAATTTTTTTTTTTGGGGGGGTGGGGGGGGGGGGAATTTCATATAAAAAATGTGAAAAATATTGTTGTTTTTTCAAAATTGTCGCTCTTTTTTTGTTTATAGCGCAAAAATTAAAAATCGCAGAGGTGATCAAATACCACCAGAAGAAAGCTCTATTTGTGGGGAAAAAAAAGGACATCAATTTAATTTGGGTACAGCATCGCACGACCGCGCAATTGTCAGTTAAGGTAACGCAGTGCCGAATCGCAAAATACGGCCTGGTCGGGAATGGGGTAAAATCTTCCGGTCTTAAAGCGGTTAAAAATGCGCTCATTGAGAATTATTTTGTAAGACATGTAGCTAAATACATTTTGGCCTAAATATATGACAAAAATTGAATATACATATTGGATATTTTTTAATTGTCGCTTTTTTTAATTAATATTGCAAAAAATGAAAAGCGCAGAGGTGATCAAATACCACCAAAAGAAAGTTCTGTTTGTGGGAAAAAAAGGACGTCAATTTTGTTTGGGTACGGCATTGCATGACCGCACAATTGTCAGTTAAAGTCGCACATCGCCGAATCGCAAAAAAGTGGCCTGGATGTAAAGCAGGAAAATCCTCCGGTGGTAAAGTGGTCACCAACAAAAACCGGCGCAAAGGAAATTTATAATTGGGTAAATAAAATTGGAGAGTGTAAAATATTACATAAAGTGCAGAATAAAGTGTAGGTAAAAGATACCTTATCAGGAGCCGCAACAAAAACGTAACAAACGTGAAATGAAATAAGTAATTATTGCTAATTAAAAAGTTGCGCTCAACCAAATTACCCTTAAAAGCCAAAAAAAACTTGTAATAAAGTGCATATATAAATGGATTATAAAGTGAAATTATCAAAAAATATAAGTGACTGTGCAATCGCTTGACAGTACATATAATAATATATTATTTGCACTTGGAAATATAATATATTTTTTATATGTACTGTCAAGCGATTGCACAGTCACTTATATTTTTTGATAATTTCACTTTATAATCCATTTATATATGCACTTTATTACAAGTTTTTTTTGGCTTTTAAGTGTAATTTGGTTGAGCGCAACTTTTTAATTAGCAATAATTAATTATTTCAAATAAAAAAAAAAAGACCAAAAATTTTGATAAAAACAGGTTTGGAAACGGGTATTTTTTCTCCTTCACTGATGTGCGCTGATGAGGCTGCACTGATGGGCACTGATAGGCTGCACTGATGGGCACTGATGAGGTGGCACTGATGGACATTGATATACACTGATAGGCACTGATAAGGCTGCACTGATAGGCAGCACTGATGGGCACTGATAGGCTGCACTGATGGGCACTGATTAGGCAGCACTGGTGAGGGAGGCTGCACTGATAGGTGACAGTGATTGGAAGCACTGGTGGGCTCTGATTGGCAGCACTGGATGTCACTGTTTGGACTGCATTGATATTCAGGACACTGATAAGTGATAATCAGTGCCCTGATTATCAACGGACATATCCCCTTTAGAGGAACCAGTTATCGGCTCTCTTCTCTTCTCCTCATGCTGTCAGCATAAGGAAAGGAGTGCCGATAACTGGCTTCTATTTACATCCTTGAAAAGTTGTTATTCAGCACAGCTGATCATGTGGTAAAGAGGTGCTGATTGGCTCTTTACCTCATTCTGTGATCAGCAGTGTCCTCTGATCACAGAGTGCTCCGCCCACCCCCAGCTACAGGCGAGCAGCGAACGCGATTACAGAAGGCCATCATATGAACTAGCCGTCAGCGCTGTAGCCGTCATATGTAGCACGGCAGCACACAAGAGCCGGGGACAGCAGGGCAGCGAAAGTGGTATGTGGAGGAACCGATGCCCTCCATTTCCCTCCTGCAGCTGCTGAATGTCTGTGGGAGGGGAAGGAGGAGAAGCGGGCATTCAGCTGCTACATGGAGGGATCGGATCCTCTACATGCCGCCGCCCTCCTATCCAGGCATACAGGGGGGCCCCTTGCAGCATGGGGCCCGGGTCACAATGGCAACCCCTGCAACCCCGGTACATACACCCTTGAATACAGAGCTCTGTACAGAGGGGAGAGTCTCTCTGTCTCTGCTTTTCAGGGAGAAGAAACAGACAGATTTTTAGTAAAAATAAAATCCAGCACATAAAACATTCATTAACACTGGTTAGGCGCACACTTAACCCCTTAATTAACCTTGAGATGCTAACCCCCTTGCAAGGAAATAGTGGAACCGCACTCAGGTAGATGAAAGTAAAGGAATACTTTTTATTCTTCAAATAAAATATGAACAGACAGTGCAGGGAACAGGTAATCCAGGGTTAACGCGTTTCACGGCGCACACAGCCGCTTACTCATAACCAGTAAGCGGCTGTGTGCGCCGTGAAACGCGTTAACCCTGGATTACCTGTTCCCTGCACTGTCTGTTCATATTTGATTTGAAGAATAAAAAGTATTCCTTTACTTTCATCTACCTGAGTGCGGTTCCACTATTTCCTTGCACTTCATCCGGATGACGGGTCTCACCAGCACCAGGTCGGACTGATACACCTGAGCGGCTCTGTTTCTCTCATGCTAACCCCCTTCCGAGCCAGTGTCATTAGTACAGTGAGAGTGTATAGTTTTATCACTGTATTAGTGTCACTGGTGATGTCAGTTAATGTGCCTGTCAACGATGGTCCGGCCAAGCCCATCCCCTGAAAAATAATTTGGTGGAGGGGGGGATTATGGTGTGGGGTTGTTTTTCAGGGGTTGGGCTTGGCCCTTTAGCTCCAGTGAAGGGAACTCTTAAGGCATCAGCATGCCAAGACATTTTGGACAATTTCATGCTCCCAACTTTGTGGGAAGAGTTTGGGGATGGCCCCTTCCTGTTCCAACATGACTGCGCACCAGTGTACAAAGCAAGATCCATAAAGACATGGATAAGCGAGTTTGGGGTGGAGGAACTTGACTGGCCTGCACAGAGTTTTTGACCTCAACCTTATAGAACACCTGTGGGATGAATTCGAGCAGAGACTGCAAGCCAGGCCTCTTCGTCCACATCAGTTCCTGACCTCACAAATGCACTTCTGGAAGAATGGTCAAACATTCCCATAGACACACTCCTAAACCTTGTGGACAGCCTTCCCAGAAGAGTTGAAGCTGTTATAGCTGCAAAGGGTGGGCCAACTCAATATTGAACCCTATGGATGTAGCACTACTCCCTTGGGAGCTGCTGGATACAGGTTCCCCTGGGTTACCATTAGCAACAACACGACAGTTCAACATTCCCCTAGTGATTTTTGGCTCAGTCAGGAAACAGTGAGCTTTGGTTTTTGTGTTTTTATTGAGAACTTGGATGGGAGAAGGGAAAGAGTGGGATACGTCAACTTGAATAACTATGCACAATTAGCTGGGACGACTGATTAATGCTGATTAACGCTGATTAACGCTGAGTAACACTGTATAACGCTAGTCACGGCTAGGCCGATGCTTCACCTTGTCATAAGTAGTGAAATAGAATTGAGTGAACTTCTTGAGGTAAACTATACTGTACTGCAGAACAAATTTCAGGGCCCTTCCTGGCACCCCCTTTGTTCCTATTCTTCAGGGTCGACTACATGGCACCCCCTTTACTGTCAAACTTCCCGTGTGAGCTAGCTCCTTGATCCCCCTGACTTCTCTGGAGTGGTCCCCTCTCCTAGGCAGACCTTCTGGCAAATCCCTGAGTACTCACGACACTGTTTTTCCTGAGAGACTCTGCCACCAGCTCCACTGTCCGCACTCTGGATCCTCTGCAGCTCAGCTCCACACCTATTTCACTAGGCCGACTAACTGAACCACCTTCCTCACACCTGCAGGAGGAGAGACCAGCCGTCTGCCTCCTCCTGGGACTCTGCTTCCCGCCAAAGACACCCTGTCACATGCCCCCTTCTCTTTTATGAGCAATCCCAGGATGCATTGCAAGAATACCCTCCCCCTGGGACTCTCACAAAAGCTGATGCATCACTGGCTAGGTTTCCTCCACTGTAAAGCAAGCTCCCTCATTGGATACAGTGGGGACACTTCCTCAGACCCAGTGAATCACACCTGGAAACATGTGACAGGCAAACTAATAGATCAGGCTCCCCTGTTAAGCAGCAGGAGCAATAGATGCTTTTACCTATCACCTACCTAACTAGGAGGGTGCTACACGGACTAAGACTGGGATGCCATTAAAGTTCATGTGTGTGTAAAGGCAGGTGTTCCAGTGCTTTTGGCAATTTACTGTACGTCTGTGTGAACGAGGCCTTAAATTGTAAATGAAGTTCTGAGCCAATCATCATGGCGTCCATTGACTGACCAGTTGCTCTCCTACCATAAGAGGCCTTCTGCTTCTAAATGTTGATGGAATTTATGAATATGACTGAACTCAGAGTGAAGAATCAGCTGCAGAAGACAGAAAATGTGCTGTTTAAATTCAAGTCCTATACACAGAACATAGCAATCCTGCGTCATATATCTCCAGTACTCTTCCATCCTATATCTCCCCATCCTCCACCCCCCCAAAGAAAGTGTCATTTGTTTTCTGCTGTATACATACTCTTTACTGTCTGGTATGTCAGAAGCCGGGCTGCATAGGACAGAATGGCGTCCTCCTTCCGATAAGTGCTGCATCAGTGCGAGGCCTGCTCTGTGTATCCGCCACTGTGTATACATGCAGCTCCCACACCGTCCTCCTTTGTGATATCACACCGGGGAACTATTGCTATGACTCACACTATTATTTCATTTTATAATAACTACAATAAGCGTCATTGGACTGGTGGGCGTTACACCTGAATCATTACTGCCAAACAGGTCTAAAAACTTTAAAACTATAGAAAATAAAGATGGCAAGTTTAATGATGTGGTCCATTTGGTGGCCCACTTGTTGTCCACTTATCTCCATAGGCATCCTTGAGGAAGGTAAATGAATAAACAAGGGGCACAAAGGCCTAGTGCATTGCCGTCATCATTTATTGACTAAAAGGAGTGAGTGCATACTTACAAAACCCAAGGAAGAAAAGCATCCTTTACACACCCCACGTTTCGAGGGGCATGGTCCTCTTCTTCAGAGCAAAAAAAATGTTGACCTGAAAAAGAGGGCATGCCCCTCTAAACACGTCAGCTGTAGTCTGATTCATGTGAGGACCTGGTGACTTCCGTCCTTCGGATCACCGTTGTGGTTTCTGGGGAGGTGGGGCAGACGATGGGGCTAGGTGCTGAGGGGTCTTGGGTGGTCAGGGAGAGCCAGTGGAAGCATTGGTTTTTATGTGATATCACTGGTTTTGTTAATGATTTATAATAAATGATTAAAAAATATAATAATAATTATTATAAATTGCGGCAACTGGTTTGGTGTCTGTATCTTTTCTTCCTTTTTTGTTGCTACGTTCTTCCCACTGACCACCAATGTAAAAGATATTCTTACCACTGACCACCAATTTTAGAAACATTCTTCCCACTGACCACCAATTTAAGAAACATTCTTCTCACTGACCACCGATGTAAGAAACATTCTTCCCACTGACCACCAATGTAAGAGATATTCTTCCCACTGACCACCAATTTAAGAAACATTCTTCTCACTGACGACCAATGTAAGAAGAATTCTTCCTACTGACCACCAATGTAAGCAGCATTTCTTCCTACTGACCACCAATGTAAGGGACATTCTTCCCACTGACCACCAATGTAAGCAGCATTTCTTCCTACTGACCACCAATGTAAGGAGCATTCTTCCCACTGACCTCCAATGTAAGGGACATTCTTCTCACTGACCACCAATGTAAGGGGCATTCTTCCCACTGACCACAAATGTAAGGGACATTCTTTCCACTGACCACCAATGTAAGGGACATTCTTCTCACTGACCACCAATGTAAGGAGCATTCTTCCCACTGACCACCAATGTAAGGAGTATTCGTCCCACTGACCACCAATAGAAGGGGCATTCTTCCTACTGACCACCAATGTAAGGAGAATTCTTCCCACTGAGCACCAATGTAAGGAGAATTCTTCCCACTGACCACCAATGTAAGGGACATTCTTCCCACTGGCCACAGTCTGGTTCAGTAGGTTACACAATCATTGGGAAGACTGGTGATTTTACAGTTTTCTAGAAGACAGTCACAAGGAGGGGAAGTCACAAAAGGTAATTGCTAAAGAAGCTGGCTGTCCACAGAGTGCTGTATCCAAGCATATCAATGGAAAGTTGAGTGGAAGGAAAAAATGTGGTAGAAAAAGGTGCACAAGCAACAGGGATAACCTGCAGCCTTGAGAGGATTGTGAAGCAAAGGCCATTTAAGAATTTGGGGGAGATTCGCAAGGAGTGGACTACGGCTGGTGTCAGTGCTTCAAGAGCCACCACACACAGACGTATCCAGGACATGGGCTACAACTGTCGCATTCCTTGTGTCAAGCCACTCCTGAACCAGAGACAACATCAGAAGCGTCTTACCGGGGCTGAACTGTTGCTCAGTGATCCAAAGTGTCAGAGCTGGGCTCACAGCAGCTCTCTTCTCTGTGCTCAGGCTGCTCAGCTGTCGGTTAATTGTCATTACTAGGGTTGAGCGGACACCTAGATGTCCGTGTTCGACGGGTTCGGCCGAACTTTAAAAAAAAAGTCCGGGTCCGTGTCCCGGACTTTTACCGAACTTTTCCCGGACACCGAACCCCATTGAAGTCAATGGGGACCCGAACTTTAAGGCACTAAAATGGCTCTAAAACACCAATGGAAAGGGCTAGAGTGCTGCAAATGGCAGCAAAACGTAGTTAAGAGCATGGCAAGTGCTCTGCAAACAAATGTGGATAGGGAAATAACTTAAAACAACAAAAAAAAAACAGAAAAATAAAACAATGTTCTTCATCTCTGAAGGACGAGGCCCATAAGGAGTAGGAGGGAGGTTGAGGTGGTGGTGGATGTGGCGGTGTCATAGGGGTGCGCACAGGGTGTGCCTGGTGTACCTGGGCACACCCTAATCACCTAGGGCACATAGCATTATCGCTCTGTTTGCCAGTGAGGAGATGGGAAAGATCTCCCTCGCACCTGCTCTGCTCTATTTCTCTTTGCCAGCAGGGAGAGTAATGTATCGGGGCCATGTACATGTAGGCAAACACATGCATGTGTATTTCAACTTTGGGGTGCACACCCTAATGCAATAGGCTGCGCACACCTATGGGCGGTGTAGGTGGAAGCGGCGGTGGAGGAGGACCAGGGCCGGATTAAGAGCATCATGGTCTTGGTGCTGAGGATTTTGAAGGGCCTTAAGGGCCGTGCCTTGCCATGCACCCAGAGGAGGAAGGGTGCAGCCATGCATGCCTAATTCAACATGGGATGCTGTCTCTGAAGCCCATAAACACATCCATGCATCGGCAACTGTCCCTCCTTGTCCGGCCTTCGCGCTGTGTGGGGAGGTTCTGAGGGTGCTGCCTGGGGAAGCGAGCATAGAAGCCAGACTTCTGTGTTTACAAGTGACAGAAGAGCGGTCACAGTGAATATGGCCAACCCGGGGCCTATATAAAAGGTAGGGGCCTGCATGGAGCTGCAGCTCCAATAGCCCCTACGTTAATCTGGCCCTGAGGAGGAGGACGATGTAGCCAACACTGCTTCTTTTCACAAATTTTAAATGAGGGTACACCCCAAAAGAGTGAGAAAGAGCAAAAATGGAACAATGGCTGGGTAAGGTCGGTATCCATTGCTATTCTGCACAAGGTACGGAAAAGTCCCGTGGGATCCATGCCTGGTTCATTTTAATGAACGTGAGCTTGTCCACATTGTCTCTGGACAGGCGGCTGCGCTTGTCTGTTATAACACCCCCAGCCGTGCTAAATACCCGTTCAGATAATACACTGGCTGCAGGGCACGCCAGCACCTCCAAGGCGTAAAGGGCAAGCCCAGGCCATGTGCCCAATTTGGAGACCCAGAAGTTGAAGGGGGCAGACCCCTCATTCACTACATGTAGGCGTGTGCACACATACTGCTCCACCATGTTGGTAAAATGCTGCCTCCTGCTAAGACGTTCCATCTGAGCTGCTGGTGCTGCTGTTTGTTGTGGCGTGCTGACAAAGCTTTTCCACATTTCGGCCATGCTAACCCTGCCTTCTGAGGTGCTGGCGGTGCCCTGGTTGAGTTGGCGACCTCCTCCTCCTCTGCCTTGTGCTTCCACTGTGGCCCCGCTGTCAGATGGGAATGCCAGCAGCATCGCGTCTACCAGCGTGCGCTTGTACTCGCGCATCTTGCGATCGCGCTCCAGTGAGTGAATTAAGGACGGTACGTTGTCCTTGTAACGGGGATCCAGCAGCGTGGCCACCCAGTAATCAGCACAAGTTAGAATGTGGGCAACTCGGCGGTCGTTGTGGAGACACTGCAGCATGTAATCGCTCATGTGTGCCAGGCTGCCCAGAGGCGACGAAAGGCTGTCCTCTGTGGGAGGTGTATCGTCCGTGTCCTCTGTATCCCCCCAGCCACGCACCAGTGATGGCCATGAGCTGGCCTGGGTGCCACCCTGCTGTGAACATGGTTCCATCTCCTCCTCCAGCTCCTCCTCCTCCTCATCCTCCTCATCCTCCAGAACTGTGCCCCTGCTGGACAATTGTGTCCCTGGCGTTTGTGTGTGCAGGAACCCACCCTCGGAGCCCCTTGCGAATGACTGCCCTGAAAGCCTTTGAAATGTTACCTCTTCATCCTCCTCCTCCTCCTCCTCATCCTGTGCCACATCCTCTTCCATCATCGCCCGAATTGTTTTTTCAAGGAGGCATAGAAGTGGGATAGTTAAGCTGAGAACGGCGTCATTGCCACTGGCCATGTTGGTGGAGTACTCAAAACAGCGCAACAAGGCACACAGGTCTCGCATGGAGGCCCAGTTATTGGTGGTGAAGTGGTGCTGTTCTGCAGAGCGACTCACGCGTGCGTGCTGCAGCTGAAAATCCACTATGGCCTGCTGCTGCTCGCACAGTCTTTCCAGCATGTGCAAGGTGGAGTTCCACCTTGTGGGCACGTCACATATGAGGCGGTGAGCGGGAAGGCCGAAGTTACGCTGCAGCGCTGCCAGGCGAGCAGCAGCAGGGTGAGAACGCCGAAAGTGCGCACAAACGGCCCGCACTTTCTGCAGCAGCTCTGACATATCGGGGTAGTTTTTAAGGAACCTCTGCACCACCAAATTCAGCACATGCGCCAGGCAAGGGATGTGCGTCAAACCGGCTAGGCCCAGAGCTGCTATGAGATTTCTCCCGTTATCACACACCACCAGGCCGGGCTTGAGGCTCGCTGGCAGCAACCACTCATTTGTTTGCTGTTCCATGCTCCTCCACAACTCCTGCGCGGTGTGTGGTTTGTCCCCCAAACAGGCAAGTTGTAAAACTGCCTGCTGTCGTTTACCCCTGGCCGTGCTGAAGTTGGTGGTGAAGGTGTTACGCTGTCCGGATGAGGAGGCGGTAGAGGATGAGGAAGCGGAGTAGGAGGAGTTAGGAACAGGAGGCAAACTGAAGCGCCCTGCAATCCTCGGTGGTGGAAGGACATGCGCCAAATTGCTATCCGCCTCAGGCCCATCCGCCACTGCATTTACCCAGTGTGCCGTTAGGGAGATATAACGCCCCTGACCGTGCTTACTGGTCCACGTATCGGTAGTTAGGTGGACCTTGGCACAGATGGCGTTGCGCAGTGCACACCTGATTTTTTCCCCCACTTGGTTGTGTAGGGAAGGGATGGCTTGCCTGGAAAAGTAGTGGCGGCTGGGCACGACGTACTGTGGGACAGCCACCGACATAAGGTTTTTAAAACTGTGCGTCTCCACCAGACGGAATGACAGCATTTCAAAGGCCAATAATTTTGAAATGCTGGCATTCAGGGCCAGGGATCGCGGGTGGGTAGGGGGGTACTTCCTCTTCCTCTCAAGTGTTTGGGAGATGGAAATCTGAACGCTTCCACGGGACATTGTGGAGATGGTTGTTGGTGACCCAGGTGGTGGTGTTGCTGACAGATCGTCTGTTTGCGGGGTGGCAGGTGCCGGTATCACTACAGATGTGGCTGGAGCGGCCGAGACTGCAGCAGAAGAGGAAGCAGGATGAGCCAGAGATGTTTCTTGGTTTTGAAGGTGTGTACTCCACTGCAGCTCGTGCTTTGCACTTAGATGCCTGATCATGCAGGTTGTGCTCAGGTTGAGAAGGTTTATGCCTCGCTTCAAGCTCTGATTGCACAGGGTGCAAACCACTCGTGTCCTGTCATCAGCACATTTTCTAAAGAACTTCCACGCTAGAGAACTCCTTTGAGCTGACTTTGGTGCACTCGTTCCCTTGCTGCGTTGGGCAGTAGCGGGCGTAGTGTCTAGGGCACGGCCGCTCCGCTTCTGCACCCTGCTCCCTCTTCTGCTGTGCTGGTGGCTCTGTGCGACCACCGCCTCTTCCTCCAAACTACTCAGGTCACCTGCATGACGTTCATTCCATGTGGGGTCGAGGACCTCATCGTCCTCCACATCATCTTCCACCCAGTCTTCACCCCTGCCCTCCTTGTCGGTCTCCACAATGCTGAACGCCGCAGCAGTTGGCACCTGCGTTTCGTCATCATCGGAGACGTGCTGCGATGATCCTTGCATGTACTCATCTTGAGAAATAAGTGGTTGGGCATCGCTGCACTCAATCTCTTCCACTTCTGGGGCAGGGCTAGGTGGATGGCCCTGGGAAACCCTGCTGACAGAGTCATCAAAAAGAAGAAGAGACTGCTGTATGGCTTGGGGCTCAGACTGCTTGCCTGATTTGCAAGGGGGTGAGGTGAAAGACGGTTGGACATCGGCTGCAGGTGCCAACTGTGACCATTCTGCAGTAGACTGGGTGGGAGACAATGTGAAGGAACTGGAGGCACTGTCAGCAGCAAACCAATCTACTATCGCCTCCACTTGTTCTGGCCTCATCACTTCTAGGGGCGTATGATGCCCTACCAAATACTGATGCAGGTTCTGTCGCCTACTCACACTTGAGGAAGGTGTTTCACTTGTGCGTGTAGCTGGCACAGATCGACCACGTCCTCTCCTTGCAACAGGAGCTCTAGCAGCAGCACCACCACGACCCAGGCCACGGCCCCTATTTGACGCTCTCCTCATATTTCTGAAATTTAAGATCTTGCCCTAGAAAGGTCTTTATTGAATAGCGGAACAAAAGAACAACAGTATCGCACGGGTGTATCTCACAGTCAAATATGCAAACTATGCCGCAATTTAATGTTTTTTACACCAAAAGGGTGTGTATTGAATAGCGGAATAGGATAAAAAACTGTGTATCTCACACGTACAAACACAGACTAGGCCCGATTAAATTTTTTCCTACCCTAAAGGGAGGATGAGGAAGAGGAGTATGGAACAGGCAGCACCCTCAAATCTTCAGAAGTATGAGATGAACCCCAAAAACTTGGAAAGGTGGATCTCACACGTACCGACACAGACTATTCCGCAATTTAATTGAGCCCCAAAGGTTTTTATTGAATAGCGGAATAGGAAATATGATCAAAAAAAAGTGTATG
This sequence comes from Pelophylax lessonae, assembly GCF_965119305.1. Classification (NCBI taxonomy): domain Eukaryota; kingdom Metazoa; phylum Chordata; class Amphibia; order Anura; family Ranidae; genus Pelophylax; species Pelophylax lessonae. The sequence continues at coordinate 16,116,775 of NC_138777.1, read as the reverse complement.
TTTTTCACACGTACAGAAGCACACTAGGCCCCAATTACTATTGTTTGTACACCTAAAAGGATGGATGAGGAGGAGGAGGAGGAGGAGGAGTATAGAACAGGCAGCACCCTCAAAGCTTCAGAAGTATGAGATGAACCCCAAAAACTTGGAAAGGTGGATCTCACACGTACCGACACAGACTATTCCGCAATTTAATTGAGCCCCAAAGGTTTTTATTGAATAGCGGAATAGGAAATATGATCAAAAAAAAGTGTATATTTTTCACACGTACAGAAGCACACTAGGCCCCAATTACTATTGTTTGTACACCTAAAAGGATGGATGAGGAGGAGTATAGAACAGGCAGCACCCTCAAAGCTTCAGAAGTATGAGATGAACCCCAAAAACTTGGAAAGGTGGATCTCACACGTACCGACACAGACTATTCCGCAATTTAATTGAGCCCCAAAGGTTTTTATTGAATAGCGGAATAGGAAATATGATCAAAAAAAAGTGTATATTTTTCACACGTACAGAAGCACACTAGGCCCCAATTACTATTGTTTGTACACCTAAAAGGATGGATGAGGAGGAGGAGGAGTATAGAACAGGCAGCACCCTCAAAGCTTCAGAAGTATGAGATGAACCCCAAAAACTTGGAAAGGTGGATCTCACACGTACCGACACAGACTATTCCGCAATTTAATTGAGCCCCAAAGGTTTTTATAGAATAGCGGAATAGGAAATATGATCAAAAAAAAGTGTATGTTTTTCACACGTACAGAAGCACACTAGGCCCCAATTACTATTGTTTGTACCCCTAAAAGGATGGATGAGGAAGAGGAGGAGGAGGAGTATAGAACAGGCAGCACCCTCAAAGCTTCAGAAGTATGAGATTGTGTTCACTGTACCCCACAAAGATTGTGTTCACTGTACCCCACAAAGATTGTGTTCACTGCACCCCACAAAGATTGTGTTTACTGTACCCCACAAAGGTTTTGTTCACTGCACCCCACAAAGATTGTGTTCACTGTACCCCACAAAGGTTTTGTTCACTGCACCCCACAAAGATTGTGTTCACTGTACCCCACAAAGATTGTGTTCACTGCACCCCACAAAGATTGTGTTCACTGTACCCCACAAAGGTTTTGTTCACTGCACCCCACAAAGATTGTGTTCACTGTACCCCCCAAAGATTTTGTTCACTGCACCCCACAAGGATTGTCTTCACTGCACCCCACAAGGATTGTCTTCACTGCACCCCACAAAGATTGTGTTCACTGTACCCCACAAAGATTTTGTTCACTGCACTCCAAAAGGATTGTCTTCACTGCACCCCACAAAGATTGTGTTCACTGTACCCCACAAAGGTTTTGTTCACTGCACCCCACAAAGATTGTGTTCACTGTACCCCACAAAGGTTTTGTTCACTGCACCCCACAAAAATTGTGTTCACTGTACCCCCCAAAGATTTTGTTCACTGCACCCCACAAGGATTGTCTTCACTGCACCCCACAAGGATTGTCTTCACTGCACCCCACAAGGATTGTCTTCACTGCACCTCACAAAGATTGTGTTCACTGTACCCCACAAAGGTTTTGTTCACTGCACCCCACAAAGATTGTGTTCACTGTACCCCACAAAGGTTTTGTTCACTGCACCCCACAAAGATTGTGTTCACTGTACCCCCCAAAGATTTTGTTCACTGCACCCCACAAGGATTGTCTTCACTGCACCCCACAAGGATTGTCTTCACTGCACCCCACAAAGATTGTGTTCACTGTACCCCACAAAGATTTTGTTCACTGCACTCCAAAAGGATTGTCTTCACTGCACCCCACAAAGATTGTGTTCACTGTACCCCACAAAGGTTTTGTTCACTGCACCCCACAAAGATTGTGTTCACTGTACCCCACAAAGGTTTTGTTCACTGCACCCCACAAAAATTGTGTTCACTGTACCCCCCAAAGATTTTGTTCACTGCACCCCACAAGGATTGTCTTCACTGCACCCCACAAGGATTGTCTTCACTGCACCCCACAAGGATTGTCTTCACTGCACCTCACAAAGATTGTGTTCACTGTACCCCACAAAGGTTTTGTTCACTGCACCCCACAAAGATTGTGTTCACTGTACCCCACAAAGGTTTTGTTCACTGCACCCCACAACGATTGTGTTCACTGTACCCCCCAAAGATTTTGTTCACTGCACCCCACAAGGATTGTCTTCACTGCACCCCACAAGGATTGTCTTCACTGCACCCCACAAAGATTGTGTTCACTGTACCCCACAAAGATTTTGTTCACTGCACTCCAAAAGGATTGTCTTCACTGCACCCCACAAAGATTGTGTTCACTGTACCCCACAAAGGTTTTGTTCACTGCACCCCACAAAGATTGTGTTCACTGTACCCCACAAAGGTTTTGTTCACTGCACCCCACAAAAATTGTGTTCACTGTACCCCCCAAAGATTTTGTTCACTGCACCCCACAAGGATTGTCTTCACTGCACCCCACAAGGATTGTCTTCACTGCACCCCACAAGGATTGTCTTCACTGCACCTCACAAAGATTGTGTTCACTGTACCCCACAAAGGTTGTGTTCACTGCACCCCACAAAGGTTTTGTTCACTGCACCCCACAAAGATTGTGTTCACTGCACCCCACAAAGATTGTGTTCACTGTACCCCACAAAGGTTTTGTTCACTGCACCCCACAAAGATTGTGTTCACTGTACCCCACAAAGATTGTGTTCACTGTACCCCACAAAGGTTTTGTTCACTGCACCCCACAAAGATTGTGTTCACTGTACCCCACAAAGGTTGTGTTCACTGCACCCCACAAAGGTTTTGTTCACTGCACCCCACAAAGATTGTGTTCACTGCACCCCACAAAGATTGTGTTCACTGTACCCCACAAAGGTTTTGTTCACTGCACCCCACAAAGATTGTGTTCACTGTACCCCACAAAGGTTGTGTTCACTGCACCCCACAAAGGTTTTGTTCACTGCACCCCACAAAGGTTTTGTTCACTGTACCCCACAAAGGTTTTGTTCACTGCACCCCACAAAGATTGTGTTCACTGTACCCCACAAAGGTTTTGTTCACTGCACCCCACAAAGATTGTGTTCACTGTACCCCCCAAAGATTTTGTTCACTGCACCCCACAAGGATTGTCTTCACTGCACCCCACAAAGATTGTGTTCACTGTACCCCACAAAGATTTTGTTCACTGCACCCCACAAAGATTGTGTTCACTGTACCCCACAAAGATTTTGTTCACTGCACTCCAAAAGGATTGTCTTCACTGCACCCCCCAAGGATTGTCTTCACTGCACCCCACAAGGATTGTCTTCACTGCACCTCACAAAGATTGTGTTCACTGTACCCCACAAAGGTTGTGTTCACTGCACCCCACAAAGGTTTTGTTCACTGCACCCCACAAAGATTGTGTTCACTGCACCCCACAAAGATTGTGTTCACTGTACCCCACAAAGGTTTTGTTCACTGCACCCCACAAAGATTGTGTTCACTGTACCCCACAAAGATTGTGTTCACTGTACCCCACAAAGGTTTTGTTCACTGCACCCCACAAAGATTGTGTTCACTGTACCCCACAAAGGTTGTGTTCACTGCACCCCACAAAGGTTTTGTTCACTGCACCCCACAAAGATTGTGTTCACTGCACCCCACAAAGATTGTGTTCACTGTACCCCACAAAGGTTTTGTTCACTGCACCCCACAAAGATTGTGTTCACTGTACCCCACAAAGGTTGTGTTCACTGCACCCCACAAAGGTTTTGTTCACTGCACCCCACAAAGGTTTTGTTCACTGTACCCCACAAAGGTTTTGTTCACTGCACCCCACAAAGATTGTGTTCACTGTACCCCACAAAGGTTTTGTTCACTGCACCCCACAAAGATTGTGTTCACTGTACCCCCCAAAGATTTTGTTCACTGCACCCCACAAGGATTGTCTTCACTGCACCCCACAAAGATTGTGTTCACTGTACCCCACAAAGATTTTGTTCACTGCACCCCACAAAGATTGTGTTCACTGTACCCCACAAAGATTTTGTTCACTGCACTCCAAAAGGATTGTCTTCACTGCACCCCACAAAGATTGTCTTCACTGTACCCCATAAAGGTTTTGTTCACTGCACCCCACAAAGATTGTGTTCACTGTACCCCACAAAGGTTTTGTTCACTGCACCCCACAAAGATTGTGTTCACTGTACCCCACAAAGATTGTGTTCACTGTACCCCACAAAGGTTTTGTTCACTGCACCCCACAAGGATTGTCTTCACTGCACCCCACAAGGATTGTCTTCACTGCACCCCACAAAGATTGTGTTCACTGTACCCCACAAAGATTTTGTTCACTGCACCCCACAAAGATTGTGTTCACTGTACCCCACAAAGATTTTGTTCACTGCACTCCAAAAGGATTGTCTTCACTGCACCCCACAAAGATTGTGTTCACTGTACCCCACAAAGGTTTTGTTCACTGCACCCCACAAAGATTGTGTTCACTGTACCCCACAAAGGTTTTGTTCACTGCACCCCACAAAGATTGTGTTCACTGTACCCCACAAAGGTTTTGTTCACTGCACCCCACAAAGATTGTGTTCACTGTACCCCACAAAGGTTGTGTTCACTGCACCCCACAAAGGTTTTGTTCACTGCACCCCACAAAGATTGTGTTCACTGTACCCCACAAAGATTGTGTTCACTGCACTCCAAAAGGATTGTCTTCACTGCACCCCACAAAGATTGTGTTCACTGTACCCCACAAAGGTTTTGTTCACTGCACCCCACAAAGATTGTGTTCACTGTACCCCACAAAGGTTTTGTTCACTGCACCCCACAAAGATTGTGTTCACTGTACCCCACAAAGGTTGTGTTCACTGCACCCCACAAAGGTTTTGTTCACTGCACCCCACAAAGATTGTGTTCACTGTACCCCACAAAGATTGTGTTCACTGCACTCCAAAAGGATTGTCTTCACTGCACCCCACAAAGATTGTGTTCACTGTACCCCACAAAGGTTTTGTTCACTGCACCCCACAAAGATTGTGTTCACTGTACCCCACAAAGGTTTTGTTCACTGCACCCCACAAAGATTGTGTTCACTGTACCCCCCAAAGATTTTGTTCACTGCACCCCACAAGGATTGTCTTCACTGCACCCCACAAGGATTGTCTTCACTGCACCCCACAAAGATTGTGTTCACTGCACCCCACAAAGGTTTTGTTCACTGCACCCCACAAAGATTGTGTTCACTGCACCCCACAAAGGTTTTGTTCACTGCACCCCACAAAGATTGTGTTCACTGTACCCCCCCAAAGATTTTGTTCACTGCACCCCACAAGGATTGTCTTCTCTGCACCCCACAAAGATTGTGTTCACTGTACCCCACAAAGGTTTTGTTCACTGCACCCCACAAAGATTGTGTTCACTGTACCCCACAAAGATTGTGTTCACTGCACTCCAAAAGGATTGTCTTCACTGCACCCCACAAAGATTGTGTTCACTGTACCCCACAAAGGTTTTGTTCACTGCACCCCACAAAGATTGTGTTCACTGTACCCCACAAAGGTTTTGTTCACTGCACCCCACAAAGATTGTGTTCACTGTACCCCCCAAAGATTTTGTTCACTGCACCCCACAAGGATTGTCTTCACTGCACCCCACAAGGATTGTCTTCACTGCACCCCACAAAGATTGTGTTCACTGCACCCCACAAAGGTTTTGTTCACTGCACCCCACAAAGATTGTGTTCACTGTACCCCCCCAAAGATTTTGTTCACTGCACCCCACAAGGATTGTCTTCTCTGCACCCCACAAAGATTGTGTTCACTGTACCCCCCAAAGATTTTGTTCACTGCACCCCACAAGGATTGTCTTCACTGCACCCCACAAGGATTGTCTTCACTGCACCCCACAAAGATTGTGTTCACTGTACCCCCACAAAGGTTTTGTTCACTGCACCCCACAAAGATTTTGTTCACTGCACTCCAAAAGGATTGTGTTCACTGCACCCCAAAAAGATTGTGTTCACTGCAGCCCACACACAGAAAAATGGATGTGGATCACTGACACCTGCCTATCTCCTATCCCACACCACACAGCAATATCGATTGTAGTTTGTAGAACACACTTTCCCTAAAATTCAGCAGCAGCCTCTCCCTAACAGGATTGAGAAGAGATCGTAGATCAGGAGAACTAAGTGCAGACCCCACCCCACACAGCAATATCGATTGTAGTTTGTAGAACACACTGACCCTATAATTCAGCAGACTCTATCCCTAAAATGCCTACAACTCGCCCTGCCTAAACACTCCGACCTGTCCCTCAATTCTATCCGGACACAAATGTTTTTTTCCTGCCTATCTTTCCCTAATCAGCAGCCAGCACGTTGATGTGTGCTCTGTCCCTGATCTAAGCAGCATAATGACGCCGCTGCGGCTGCCTCGAACTTATAAAGACTTGGTCACATGCTTCAGACGGCCAATCACAGCTACTGAGACATTTGCAGGCATGGCTGGGATGGCTTAAGGCACACCAGTTAAACGATTGTTGATTGGCTGTTGAAAGCCCGCCATGAAAAGAGCGCCAAAGCATGCAAAACCCGGAAATAAAACGACCGAACACCGATTTTTACCCGAATATACAGTAAAGTGTCCGTGTTCGTGTTCGGGTAACAAAAATCCAATTATTCGGTACGAACACGAATAATACAGTCCGTGTTCGCTCAACACTAGTCATTACTCATTGTTTCCTCAGTGGGTCACCTGGTTATCATTATCTGCTCGTCAGTCCCGCCTACAGCCAGCCCCTTCTGGCTATTTAAAGCGGAGTTCCACCTATGTTTTAAACTTTATACAAATTTCTGGCATTCCTCAATTGAAAACAGCATTGGGAATTTTATTTCCTCTTCCTTGATCCGCTTACCTGGAGCTAGGGGGTAAGCATTTTTCTTCCTCCTTCGGCGCCTGAGGCGAGGTACGTCACTTCCTGCGGCACACAGGATCTTGGGAGATGTATGTCATCATTCCCAGGATTGCCGTTTGTCCTATGGGCATGCGGTAGATCCGGAGGTGCATGTTGGGTAACCAACAGCACCTATTCCTGGAAGAAGGCACTGGTGGGCTTCACATGCCTGCAATTAAGATGGGAGCCTGCTGCTGAAGAAATATAAAGGTTAGTCCGATATAAAAATAATCTATAATACAGCAACCATTAATATATTTAACTAATATAACCTGGATTAAAAAGAACATCTCTGGGGTTTAAGAAAAAAAATAAAAATAGGGCTGGAACTCCAGTTTAAGCTGCCTTGTTCATTCCCTTCCTGCCTTCGCCTTGTCAACATATCTGGAGTTTCTCTGCTGTGTTCCTGTGAAAGACTTTGCCCGGCTGATGTTCCTTCTAGTTTCTGATCCTGTTCCTTTGCTTCTGACTACGCTGATTTTTGGTTTCCTGATCACCGGCTTGTCTGACTTCCCGTTTTGGCTTCTGACCCCTGGCTTATGTTTTGACTACATTTACTGTTCTGTATCATTTATTACCATTATATTAAATGTATGATTTTACTGCATTTTCTGTCTCAGTCTGATTCATGCTTCCTGACACAAAGTCTTCTTTTCGGATGAAGGTAAATTTTGTATTTCATTTGGAAATCAAGGTCCCAGAGTCTGGAGGAAGAGTGGAGAGAACCGAGAATCAAAGTTGCATGAGGTCCAGTGTGAAGTTTTCACAGTCGGTGGTGATTTGGGGAGCCATGTCATCTGCTGGTGTTGGTCCGCTGTGTTTTATCAAGTCCAAAGTCAGTGCAGCCCTCCAGCAGGAAATTCTAGAGCACTTCATGCTTTCCTCTGCTGACCAGCTTGGAGATGCTGATTTAATTTTTCAGCAGAAATTTAGACCTGCCCACACTCCCAAAACTACCAATACCTGGTTTAATAAGTTTAATAATCATGGTATCATTGTGCTTGATTGGCCAACAAACTCGCCTGACCTAAACCCCATAGAGAATCTGTGGGGTGTTGTCAAGAGGAAGATAAAAGACACCAGACCCAACAATGCAGACAGGCTGAAGGCCGCTATCAAAGCAACCTGGGCTTCCATAACACTTCAGCAGTGCCACCGGCTGATCACCTCCATGCCACACCGCATTGATGCAGTAATTCATGCAAAAGGATCCCCAATCAAGTATTGAGTGCATCCTATACTGTACATGGACAGACTTTCCACTAAGTCAACATTTCTGTATTAAAAATCTTTTTTTTTTCAGATGTTTATGTTTTGGTTACAGTTGATTCTTCACATTGTTTGGATTTTGTACCTGTAAGGCCTCTTTCACACGGGCGGACCGTATTGCGATCCGCTCCGGCACTTTTATTTTTTTTTTTCTGGACACGGATGACACTTGTGTCATCCAGTCCGTATGTCCGCATATCATTCCATCCGTTTGCGGATGATATACGGACATAATGTATGTCTATGGGAATGCGGATGTCAGCGGATGACACCGCTGACATCCGATTTTGCGTCCTTTCAGTTTTTTAAACGGAAGAAAAAATAGGGTTCTCTTCCGTTCCAAAAAACGGAACAGAACTGAAAGGACGCAAATCGGATGTCAGCGGATGGTCATCACCTGACATCCGCAATCCCATTGACAAACATTATGTTCGTAGATCAACCGCAAACGTATGGGGTCATATACGGACATAGGGAACGTCCGTGTGAAAGAGGCCTAACTTAATTTGCAATAAATTTTTTTTGTGATAAATTTTTTTTTTTTTTTTTTTAATTGGACTTATGTAATATTCTAATTTTCTGAGTTACTGAATTTTGGGTTTTCACTAGCTGTAAGCCATAATCATCAAAATGAAAAGAAATAATTTCTTGAAATATATCACTCTGTGTGTAATGCATCTATATAAAATATGTGAATTTCACCTTTAACTGAATTACTAAAATAATAACTTTTTTGATGATATTCTAATTTTTTGAGATGCACCTGTATACAGAGATACAGTCATTTTTTTATTTATTTATTTTTCTGTACAGGAACAACTGCTACACTAAATAAGGAAATGGTAATTATCGGGCACATACCGGCTAATTCTAATAAAGTAATAGAAAGGGGCAGTTGTGTGCTGAGTGCAGCCATCCATAGGACACAATCCGATTTCGTGTTCCCTGAGTTTTATCTACAAAAATACTTCTGTTCAAAAACAGCTAGGTTAGACTGCCCTCTAGAGTTAAAATAAGGAATTGCTTTTATTTGCATTTTTTTTTTTTTATTTATTATAGGCATTTATATAGTGTAGTGCATGCAATTTTACACAACCCTATACTATTCGTTTACATAGGTGTTTATAATTGATGGTCCTTTTCATGCATGCATGCATATCCTATGTAAACAGGAGTCAATAACTTACCAGCATAATGAAAATAAATAGAACCGGCGCTCAATTAACCCCAATAAATAATGGAATGATAAAATCTTAAAATACATAATACATCTAAAATGAAATAACTAAGCAAAGTAGCAGCAAAATCAATATAAATAAATGAAAGTGATGTGCACAGTGACAATGGTGTCAATTAAACCACAACAAACATCAACAAATAAATGATGAGAGCAAATAAATGAGATTGAATATCATAGATAAATAAATAAGCTGAATAATAAGAGAGAACTGTGGTAAAGTGCACAGTGCATATAAGTGCATAAATAATATAACCACGAATGGTAATAGTGATACAAAATCACTGAGGAGGAGATAAATGGTGAAAATAGACTATAAAGTGCACCGTGCTGAAAAGAAAACACAGATCCAAATGAAAAATGGTCTGATCACAGTACCAGTGATAATAGTGCACAGTATACATGTATTCAGTGATAAAACGTGCCCAAGATGACTAAAAATAATTTTTTGTGCCTTTTTATTTGGGTGCATTTATTTTTACTGGGTAATGCGTTAGGATCTATACTGGTATGGACTGGGTAATGCGTTAGGATCTATACTGGTATGGACTGGGTAATGTGTTAGGATCTATACTGGTATGGACTGGGTAATGTGTTAGGATCTATACTGGTATGGACTGGGTAATGTGTTAGGATCTATACTGGTATGGACTGGGTAATGTGTTAGGATCTATACTGGTATGGACTGGGTAATGTGTTAGGATCTATACTGGTATGGACTGGGTAATGTGTTAGGATCTATACTGGTATGGACTGGGTAATGCGTTAGGATCTATACTGGTATGGACTGGGCAATGTGTTAGGATCTATACTGGTATGGACTGGGTAATGCGTTAGGATCTATACTGGTATGGACTGGGCAATGTGTTAGGATCTATACTGGTATGGACTGGGTAATGTGTTAGGATCTATACTGGTATGGACTGGGTAATGTGTTAGGATCTGTACTGGTATGGACTGGGTAATGTGTTAGGATCTGTACTGGTATGAACTGGGTAATGTGTTAGGATCTATACTGGTATGGACTGGGTAATGTGTTAGGATCTGAAGTTTCATGAAGGTTTCATGAAGTTCAAAACGTGTATTATCAGCGCATACGAAAATAAATGCTACTGTATGTATAAATAAAAGCTGCATTTTAAATAATAAAAAACAATATGTTGTTCAAACTTTTGACTTCTATCTTTAATAACTACATAACACAGTACTTGTACTTTTACTTTCAGTACTTGAGTAGCAAAATTAAAAAAAAAACTACTTGCAATACTTAAGTACAAAAAATGTTGAATACTTTAGTACTTCTACTCAAGTCACTTTTTGAGCGAGCATTTCCACTTCTACTCAAGTCACTTTTTGATCGAGCGCTTGTACTTTTACTCAAGTAGGGGTTTCGAGTACTTTATACAACTCTGGTCGTAACGATGCACAATGAAAACCTGTGACTTTGTGTAATGTAAAAGGCAGGCTTCATCCACCCGCTGCCTTGTATACAATTTTTGGGAAATTTTTGGGGCATTTTACTGAGGCACCCCTGAGGAAACCTCAAGGCACACCAGAGTGCCTGGGCACCCTGGTTGAAAAAGGCTGGTCTAGCCTATAGAGGTCTGTGCGTCCCTCCATGGATATGTCTCCCCAGACCATCACTGACCCAACACCAAACCGGTCATGCTGAACGATGTTACAGGCAGCATAACGTTCTCCACGGCTTCTCCAGACCCTTTCACATCTGTCACATGTGCTCAGGGTGAACCTGCTCTCATCTGTGAAAAGCACAGGGCGCCAGTGGCATCGCCTGAGGAAGGAGCAGGCATGCTCCAAACGTGAGCACCCCCCCCCCTGCCACTGTTGTATGTAAGCCTGGATACTGAACGCTGCCAGAAACACAGGAAGTGTGGGACTCCACCGGCACAACCAGGACCACGGCCGCCACAGTCTACTTCCCTAACTTCCCTTATGAACCATCACCATTTGCTGATCAACTATTTCCTCTGTGTGAGTTACTACATTGTTTTTATGTAATAAATTACCTTTTAATTTACACTGAGGTGGCGCTGCTTTTCTTCTCCTAACTGGGGTATGAAAACTTTTGATCAGGGTCATTTGGGTAGTTTCTGTTGTCATGATTTAAAAAGAGTAAACACAGTTGATTGATAATAAATGGCTTCAGCCAAACACTAACCATGAGTGAAAGAAAAGTTTTTGTGTTATCATTCATATTCTCTGAAACATGGCCAAGAAATCATAAATTCTGCCAGGGTGTGTAAACTTATGAGCCCAAATGTAGAGTGAATTAGACCCTTTGACTCTATTTGAACACGCCTCTTCAAGCCTCACCCATAATTTAGCATAATTGAAACCACGCCCATTCCGTATGCCACTGTTCTATCAGAATAGCGCTACCTATCAGATTCTGCAACCGGAAGTGACGTTCGGACGAGAACAATTTGCTGCGCCATGCGTTCCAACATGGCCGCCATGCCTTCCAATAGGTTGTTTCCCATGCAAGTGTTGGGATTTTACATTTCTTTTAGCAGTAAACTCACCTTATATACTGAGATAGAATATTTCACCGCGAACGAGTGCCGTAGTCTATTTCACTATATAATCAGTGTGGGGCTGAGCAGTGCAGGGTGTACCAAGATGGCCGTCGCCACCTTCTACCTGCAGGTTTCTCACTATACTTACTAGAATAAAATAATAATAGAAATGTAATACTGGGATTCAGTATAAGGTGAGTTTACTGCTAAAATAAATGTAAAATTCAAGACGTGCATGGGTGTAGGAAGATGTCCGCCGCTGCTTCGTGTTCTGTCACATTAGGAAACCTATTGGAACGCTAAGCGGCCATGTTGGAAGGCATGGCGCAGTAAATTGTTCTCATCTGTACGTCACTTCCGGTTGCAGAATCTGATAGGTAGCGCTATTCTGATAGAACACCACAATTGTTTCCTCCTACTAGGCCACACCTACAAACAACCCCCCCCCCCTCCCCCATTAAAATTATACGCCACCTACAGACAATAAAGTGTCCCTAAAAATGTTTAAGAATATTGGCAACTTTGGAGCAGTTGTGGTGTTGCCATTAGCAACCAACCAGTCTCCCATTACTGCAGTGTGGGCAATATAATCATACAAAACCCCACCGGTATTTTGAAGCCATTTATTGTAGAATTTGGCAAAGTGTATTACATACAAATCCCCCAAATGTGGACACGTAGTCAGGGACTGGGACTGGGCCTCACATCGTCTCTTTTCCCTGACTGGGATTTGGTTTCCCTGTAAGGACAGGCGGTGTTAAATGTCCATTTTACATACAAGGGCCTATTTATTTTATTCAAATATAACATTGTTATCAACATTGTTGGGTGTCTTTAGTCAACTCAGTGGACTCCTCTAACCAAGAAGATGGCCGCTCATCCCATAGCAGCGACACTTTCTGCTCACGCCGCGGGCACGCCGGGTGACGTCACGCGCTCGCATCCAGGAAGAGGAATGTCTTTTCCAATGTGCTTTCCTGACATCACTTCCTGTCTTCACAGCAGTCGACTTCCAGGTTCTACTGAGAGTGTCTTCGGGGTGCTCGGAGCTCCGGACGGCTACAAGATGTCCCGCGGCTCCATAGAGATCCCTCTGCGGGATACGGATGAGGTGAGCGCCATCCACTGCCTGACTCCCTCTCCACTGCCCGACCATACTGGGGACCCCCCCCTTCCTGTGCCCGGCCATACCGGGGACCCCCCCATATCCATCCACTGCCTGACCCCCCCCCCCCATATCCATCCACTGCCTGACCCCCCCTCCCCCTACTGTGCCCGGCCATACTGGGGACCCCCCCCCATATCCATCCACTGCCTGACCCCCCCCCCCATATCCATCCACTGCCTGACCCCCCCTCCCCCTACTGTGCCCGGCCATGCTGGGGACCCCCCCCATATCCATCCACTGCCTGACCCCGGCCATACTGGGGACCCCCCCCCCCCCATATCCATCCACTGCCTGACCCCCCCCCATATCCATCCACTGCCTGACCCCCCCCCCATATCCATCCACTGCCTGACCCCCCCCCCCCCATATCCATCCACTGCCTGACCCCGGCCATACTGGGGACCCCCCCCCCCATATCCATCCACTGCCTGACCCCCCCTCCCCCTACTGTGCCCGGCCATACTGGGGACCCCCCCCCCCCATATCCATCCACTGCCTGACCCCGGCCATACTGGGGACCCCCCCCCATATCCATCCACTGCCTGACCCCCCTCCTGTGCCCGGCCATACTGAGGACCCCCCCATATCCATCCACTGCCTGACCCCCCCCCCTGTGCCCGGCCATACCGGGGACCCCCCCATATCCATCCACTGCCTACCCCCCCCCCTCCTGTGCCCAGCCATACTGGGGACCCCCCCCCATATCATCCACTACCTGACCCCCCCTCCTGTGCCCGGCAATGGCCCCCTCCCCATATCCATCCTCTGCCTGACCCCCCCCCTATATCCACTGCCTGAACCCCCTCATTTGCCTAGCCATACCGGGACCCTCCCTATATTCATCCACTGCCCGACCCCCCCCCCCCCCTCCTCCCCATATACATCCACTGCTTGACCCCCCCCCGTCCTGTGCCCGGCCATGGCCTGTATCTCCCTGTCGTGTGACCACTGACCCCCTCCCCCATATCTCCCTGTTATGCAGCCGCTGACCCCCCCCCCCCCCATCTCCCTCTCATGCGACCACTGACCCTCCCCCACACACACACACACAATATCTCCCTGTCATGTGACCACTGACCACCACCCCCCCCCCCCCTCCAGTATCTCCCCGCCCCGTCGTGTGACCACTGACTCCAACCCCCTCCAGTATCTCCCCGTTGTGCGACCTCTAAACCCCCCCCCCCCCCCATATCTCCCAGTCATGCGACCACTGACACCCCCCACCCCCCCCCCATCCCTCCAGTATCTCCGTCGTGTGACCTCTGACACCCCACCCAAGTATATCCCTGTCGTATGTTACCTAATGTTATTCTGTTTGACTCTGACCCCCGCCAGGTATCATCCCTTGGAGTATGACCTCTGACCCCTGTACTCCCCAGTATCTCTGTACTGATTGCTTGACCGGTCACCCTGCTAGTACTCTGTGACCTCTGACCCCTCTGCCAGACCAGTAACTCCCCATTACCTAATCATGCCTGACTTCTTACCCACATTAATCACCCACCAGTACCTCATACCTGACCTGATCTCAGTCCCCGCACCACCACCAATACCTACCCCCCCCCCATTCACCCTCTGTGTGACATATAACCCATTAATTCCTCTTCACTCCCTTAACTCTGATGCCTTATACACATCTGATTATTGACCCCCCCGAGTACCAATCCACTCTAATCCCAAATACCTACTTATTGCCTGATCTCTGACCCCTAATATCTACTTACTGTATGACATCTGACCTCAATTTCCATCCAGTATACCTCTGATCCCATATAACCACGGCCTGACCAGTGACCCCTAATACCCATCCAATAGGTGAACTGCAGCTCCATTATCTACCCCGTGTCAGATCACTGACCCCCGAAACCTAATCATTACTGATGTCTGACCCACCAATACCCATCTACTGCCCCCCCAAATCAATACCTATCCTTTTCCTAATCCCTGATTTCAAATGCCTACCCACTGCTTAACCTCTGACCCCGGTGCCTACTCAGACCTGATCCTTCCTCACCACCAGTGGTGGCAGTGAGCTGGACCCACATTTGTCTCTTATTTCTCTCTGTCTCTCCCAGGTCATCGAACTCGACTTCGATCAGCTTCCGGAAGGAGATGAAGTTATCAGTATTCTGAAACAGGAACACACTCAGCTGCACATATGGATCGCCTTGGCGGTCAGTATATTCAGACATTCTGTTCTGCACCAGAGGAGCTTACACTTTAATGTGCCCACCACTGACACAATCTATACATTTATATAGCTCTGACATATACTGCAGTGCTGTACAGAGATCACTGAGCCATTCACATCAGTCTCTGTACCAGAGGAGCTTACACTCTAATGTCCCCCCACACACACTATTAATATACATTTATATAGCTCTAACCTATACCGCAGTGCTGTACACAGAGCCAGTAACATTAGTCTCTGCACCAGAGGAGCTTACACTCTAATATCCCCCCACATAGTCAGACTATTATGTATTTATATAGCTCTGACATATACCGCAGTGCTGTACAGAGAGCAACTGAACCAATTGCATCATTCTCTGCCCCAGAAGAGCTTACACTTTAATGTTCTCCACACTCATACACTATTATTATTATACATTTATATAGGACTGACATATACCGCAGTGCTGTACAGAGAGCACTGAGCCAGTAACGTTAGTCTCTGCACCAGAAGAGCTCACATTCTAATGCACCAGAGAAGCTTACACTCTGTCCACCATAGTCACACACTATTATGCATTTATATAGCTCTGAGATATACCACAGGGCTGTACAGAGAGCACTGAGCCAGTCACATCACCCTTTCACCAGAGGAGCTTACATTCTAATGTCCCCACCATTGGCACATATTACACTACGCAAACTGTTGGCGCTATATAGAGCCTGAAAAATATAATTAATAATATAGCTCTGACATATTCACAATGCTGTACAGAGAACAAAAAGCCAGTCACATTGATTATTATACATTTATATAGCTCTGACATATACCACAGTGCTAAACACTGAGCCAGTCACATCAGTCTCTGTACCAGGGGAGCTTACACTCTGCCCCCCCCCCCACAAAGCCATTTACTATTACTGTATTTATATAGCTCTGACATACACCGAAGTGCTGTAAAGAGAACACTGATCCAATTGCATCAGTCCCTGTACCAGAGGAGCTTACACTCTAATGTCCCACTGCACTCACACCATTAATATATAGCACTGATATATATTCTTTAGTGCTATACAGAGAACACTGAGACATTCACATCATCCTCTGCACCAGAGGAGCTTACACTCTTAATGTCCCACAGTCACACACTATTATTATTATACATTTATATAGCTCTGACATATACCGAAGTGCTGTAAAGAGAACACTGATCCAATTGCATCAGTCCCTGTACCAGAGGAGCTTACACTCTAATATCCCCCACATAGTCATAGACTATTATGTTTATATAGCTCTGACCTATACCGCAGTGCTGTACAGAAAACATTGGGCCAGTCACAGCAGTCTCTGCACC
Source organism: Pelophylax lessonae (assembly GCF_965119305.1). Taxonomy (NCBI): domain Eukaryota; kingdom Metazoa; phylum Chordata; class Amphibia; order Anura; family Ranidae; genus Pelophylax; species Pelophylax lessonae. The sequence continues at coordinate 16,100,067 of NC_138777.1, read as the reverse complement.
AGTGGAGCTTACATTCTAATGTCGTTGCCCCCCCCCCCCCCCCGTCATACACTTATTATTATACATTTATATAGCTCTGACATGTACTGCAGTGTTGTACAGAGAACACTGAGCCAGTCACAGCAGTGAATGCACCAGAGGAGCTTACATTCTAATGCCCCCCCCCCCTACAGTCATACACTATTATTATACATTTATATAGCCCTGACATATACCGCAGTGCTGTACAAGAGATAACTGAGCCAGTCACAGCAGTGAATGCACCAGAGGAGCTTACACTCTAATGTCCCACTGCACTCACACCATTAATATATAGCACTGATATATTCTTTAGTGCTATACAGAGAACACTGAGACATTTACATCATCCTCTGCACCAGAGGAGCTTACACTCTTAATGTCCCACAGTCACACACTATTATTATTATACATTTATATAGCTCTGACATATACCGAAGTGCTGTATAGAGAACACTGAGACATTCACATCAGTCTTTGCACCAGAGGAGCTTACACTCTAATGTCCCACTGCACTCACACCATTAATATATAGCACTGTTATATTCTTTAGTGCTATACAGAAAACACTGAGACATTTTACATCATCCTCTGCAACAGAGGAGCTTACACTTTAATGTCCCCCCACAGTCACACACTATTATTATACATTTATATAGCTCTGACATATACCACAGTGCTGTACAGAGATCACTGAGCCGGTCACATCAGTCTCTGTACCAGAGGAGCTTACACTCTAATATCCCAAAATCACACACTATTATTATTATACATTTATATAGCTCTGACATATACCGCAGTGCTGTACAGAGAACACTGAGCCAATCACATCAGTCTCTGTACCAGAGGAGCTCACACTCTGTCTTTACCACCGATGGAGCAGTTTATGTAAATTAGATATTAATGTTTCCCTTTCCCTCCAGTTGGAATATTTCAAACAAGGAAAGACGGAGGATTTTGTGAAGCTGCTGGAAGCGGCTCGCATAGATGGCAACTTGGACTACAGGGACCACGAGAAAGACCAGATGACATGTCTGGACACTTTGGCGGCTTACTATGTCCAGCAGGCCCGCAAGGAGAAGAACAAGGACGGCAAGAAGGAGCTGATCACGCAGGCCACCTTGCTGTATACGATGGCCGACAAGATCATTATGTACGACCAGGTGAGTGGCTTTGGTTCTGATGTCTCCATAGATTTGAATGATGATTTATACCTATGGGGGGGGGGGATCAGAGGTGGTAGTTGGGGGGGGGGGGGGGGGGGGTTAGCAGGTTCTACTGTCACAGTGGAAGAAAGTGCAATATAAAAGCATGCTTTTCTCTATATGAAGAAGCTTGTCCCATTGGGCACTCAGGAAGCGGAGTTGAAGAGGGAACATTAGGTAGTTACACTAGGAATGTTCTCTTCTTCACATTAATGAGTCTGTTTTTCCCCCCAGAACCACTTGCTGGGAAGAGCCTGCTTCTGTCTCCTAGAGGGAGATAAGATGGACCAGGCCGATGCCCAGTTTCACTTTGTGCTTAACCAGTCTCCAAACAACATCCCGGCCTTGCTCGGTAAGTAATCAGGGTGACTGTTGTATATGACGGTGTGTTCTGGGATTCGGCGGTGTGTTCTGGGATTCGGTTTTTCATTAAAAAAAACCTTTTCTTGCAGGAAAAGCTTGTATCTCGTTCAACAAGAAAGACTACCGAGGGGCCCTTGCCTACTATAAGAAAGCCCTACGCACCAACCCTGGGTGTCCAGGTGAGTGGAGTATTATGTTACCTGCTGCTGACAGCTTGTAGCATCTTTTTCCCCTCTATTCATTGCAACACCGACTTCTCTGCACTGTGTGGCCCCTGACCCCCCAATATCTACCTACTGTGTCACCTCTGACCCTCCAGTATCTACTTGCTGCCTTACTCATTTCCTCACTACTGTATAATTGCTGACCCACAGTCTTTTCCGTGCCGTGTGATCTCTGTCCCGCAGCCTTCTCTCCGCCATGTGATCTCTGTCCCGCAGCCTTCTCTCCGCCATGTGATCTCTGTCCCGCAGCCTTCTCCCCGCCGCGTCATCTCTGTCCCGCAGCCTTCTCCCCGCCGCGTCCTCTCTGTCCCGCAGCCTTCTCGTCCTCGTCGCCGCGTCCTCTCTGTCCCGCAGCCTTCTCGTCCTCGTCGCCGCGTCCTCTCTGTCCCGCAGCCTTCTCGTCGCCGCGTCCTCTCTGTCCCGCAGCCTTCTCGTCGCCGCGTCCTCTCTGTCCCGCAGCCTTCTCGTCGCCGCGTCCTCTCTGTCCCGCAGCCTTCTCGTCGCCGCAGCCTTCTCGTCGCCGTGTCCTCTGTCCCGCAGCCTTCTCGTCGCCGTGTCCGCTCTGTCCCGCAGCCTTCTTGTCGCCGCGTCCTCTCTGTCCCGCAGCCTTCTCGTCCTCCTCGCCACGTCCTTTCTGTCCCGCAGCCTTCTCATCGCCGTGTCATCTCTGTCTCGCAGCCTTCTCGCCGCCGTGTCATCTCTGACCCTAGTCGCTGCCTGTATTTATATATGTATACTTTTAATGTACTATGGATGAACAACATTGCTTGTGACACTCCAGCAGGCCAATAATCCAATCAGAAATATTTGTACTCCTTTTGAGGGTCCCATGTGCAAACAGCTTCATTTGGGTATAGTGTGATGACATCAACACACAGAATCCTGTGGTATCGCCTTTAAATGTGAGCTTGTGCTTTTGCATGGTATTCCTGTGAGGGGATGCTTATTAAATTTAAAGGTTTTAAACTGAAAATAAAGTGTTACATTTTGCACAAGATGGGGAAAATCTGTATGGTCTGATATAGAATCGCGTGTTTTTGTGTCCTGCAGCCGGAGTCCGCTTAGGCATGGGCCACTGTTTTGTAAAACTGAACAAGCTTGACAAGGCTCGTCTCGCCTTTGGTAGGGCTCTGGATCTCAACCCAAAATGCGTTGGAGCCCTCGTAGGCTTAGCTGTCCTTGAGCTGAACAACAAGGAGGTAAGCGGGGATGTTGTGTGTGTGTTTTTTTTTTTTTTTGTATGTTTAACCAGTTCAGCTCTGAGTGAACCTTTAATCACAAGCTGATGGCTGCAATAGGAGCCATCAGCTTGTATGGGTTTTTTCAGCCGGCTTCAAAGTAAAAGTGATGCGGCAGCTTCACAGCTGCAGATCACTTTCATAGAGCTGGCATGCGGTGCCTCTGCCCTCCTCCTGTGGTTCCTGGGCTCTCCCGCTATTACCGGTACCCGGAACACAGCCGCTGGCTAGGGGGGAGAGACTGCAGTGAGTCTGGGGCAAATCCATGCCTTGATCTCGCATGCAAACAATGAAACCAGAAGTGATGTCACTTCGCTTTCAGATGCATGGCCAATACAACCAGGGGACACATCTAACCAAGCTTATTTGTAATTGGTTAGATGGTGTGAAGGGCAGGGGAGGCATTGGAGTCTATTAGACCCCTAATGTCTCCATAAAGAGTGCCTGTCACCTGCCCAATGCTATCACATAAGGGTTTATTAACCCCTTATGATCGCAATCAAGTAAAAATAAGTAAAAAAATTAAATTATAATAAAATATATTAAAAAAAAAAAAAACGAAACCCCCGTTGCCCCGCTCACCTGCACAAACGCAAGCCCAGGGTGTGCTCACATAGCACAAGAGCTCCTAGTTGACTCTAATTTGAGCTGTGAAGGCTTTTAAAGCATATGGGGATTTTTGGGCACCATAGGTTTTGGGAATATCGTGGGCACACAGAATTTTTTAAGACATGGACTGTGTGGTATCTGTTTACCTGATGCAACCTTATTTAGGTTTTAAAGGGATTGTAAAGTCTCAAGGTTTTTCACCTTACTGCATTCTATGCAGTAAGGTGAAAAGCCTTCTTTGTTGCAGCAAGCCCCCACCCCCCCATCCTGTTCCAGCGACGTGCACAAGCTCAGCGGCTCCGGCCGCTGTCTGTATCCTCATTGGATAGATAGGAACAGGAGCCATTGGCTCCCGCTGCTATCAATCAAATCCAGTGACACAGGAGCAGGGGACAGGTCTGATCCCCCCCGCTGTCTTGTGTCCATTGACACAGCAGCTGGACTCGGGAGCGTGCCCTTACAGGTGCCAATATAGAAAGTGGCTCTCAGTGGGGGCACCCAATGAAGGGGAGGAGCCAGGAGCGCTTGTGGGGCACCCCAGAAGAGGAGGTTTTGGGCTGCTCTGTGCAAAACCCTTACACAGAGCAGGTATGTAGAACATGTTTTATTTTTATTTAAAAAAAAAAAAAAAAAAAAATCTAAACCTTTACAACCCCTTTAACCGAAAATGGGTTCCGATTTTTTTTTTTTTTTTTTTTGCACTAAAATTCATTTTATATTTTTTCCTAAAAAATTGTTTAATATACAGTTGCACAAATATGTGACACAAAAACTTGCAACTATCTCCTTTTTATTCTACAGGGCCTCTGCTTTCAGAAAATATGTAATGTGCTGGGAGTTTAAGTAATTTTATTGCTAAAAATTAAGATTTTTTTTTTTTTTTTTTTTTTTTTTCATGTATGCAAAAAATAATTGCTCTGGAACCGTACTGGTTAATCTAATTAGGAGCATATAACTAGTCAAAAGAAAAGTGAACTTGTTTAGTCCATGTGTTATGTTTCTGTTCTTCATGCTAATATTTGTAGCTAATTTACATTCTATTTACCCGCAGGCTGATTCTATTAAAAATGGTGTTCAACTACTGTCCAAAGCATACACCATTGACCCAAGTAACCCAATGGTGCTCAACCACCTTGCCAACCATTTCTTCTTCAAAAAGGTGAGATGCTTAGAGGTTATTATTCACAGGTAAATCATGTTGCTCAAATATCTTGCCAAAAGCCTTAAAGATTTTTAATTTCTTTATCTGTGAGCTGCCACCAATCAGTTGGTTTTGGGGAATGTTATTAATCATTTGAACCCCAACAGATGACATTTTATCTCAATCTTTAATGGGTGGGCTGATTATTTGTTGTGTACAGTGCATTGCGAAACGACACTTTTTATGGATATCTTTAAGAAATGGCTTTCTTCTGGCCACTCTTCCATAAAGGCCAGATTTGTGCAGTATACGACTGATTGTTGTCCTATGGACAGAGTCTCCCACCTCAGCTGTAGATCTCTGCAGTTCATCCAGAGTGATCATGGGCCTCTTGGCTGCATCTCTGATCAGTCTTCTCCTTGTATGAGCTGAACGTTTAGAGGGACGGCCAGGTCTTTGTAGATTTGCAGTGGTCTGATACTCCTTCCATTTCAATATTATCGCTTGCACAGTGCTCCTTGGGATGTTTAAAGCTTGGGAAATCTTTTTGTATCCAAATCCGGCTTTAAACTTCTCCACAACAGTATCTCGGACCTGCCTGGTGTGTTCCTTGTTCTTCATGATGCTCTCTGCAATTTAAACGGACCTCTGAGACTATCAAAGTGCAGGTACATTTATACGGAGACTTGATTACACACAGGTGGATTCTATTTATCATCATTAGTCATTTAGGTCAACATTGGATCATTCAGAGATCCTCACTGAACTTCTGGAGAGAGTTTGCGGCACTGAAAGTAAAGGGGCTGAATCATTTTGCGCCCCCAATTTTTTAGTTTTTTATTTGTTAAAGTTTGAAATATCCAATAAATTTCGTTCCACTTCATGATTGTGTCCCACTTGTTGATTCTTCAAAAAAAATTACAGTTTTATATCTTTGTTTGAAGCCTGAAATGTGGCAAAAGGTCGAAAAGTTCAAGGGGGCCGAATACTTTCGCAATGCACTGTACATCCAGATACAAGCTATCTGCAATTCCTCTATTTTTCTTAAAGTATAACTAAATGCATAACTTTTTTTTTAGTTTTGGATAGAGTGCAGTTTAGACCTCCTGACCGTTTTTATTGCTGTCTGTGCCCCCGTTTAGGGAGACTCGCCCTCTTTATTTGTTCTGTTTACTATTCTCATTGAAAGTAAATAATATCCCAAATTTTGGGTTGTCCCTAGAAAAGTAATAGGAGAAATCTTCCAATGGGGACACTAGTTCTGGTGACGTGGGGGGTCCCAGAGGGATTCCCTTAAAGCGGAGTTACGGCCTCAAAATCGAAAAAAATCAATTTTGGGCCATCCGCTTGCTGAGGGTCACCTGAAAAAGAAATGGATGCTCCCGATTTTTTTTTTTTTTTTTTTTTTGTACACTTTCCTTGTTATAGATGAAAATATAATTCCACTTCCTCCCTCTGCGGCCGTCTCTACCTGTGTGCGATGACTCCTGGGAGCTGAACGTTATCGCTCCCAGGAGTCAATGCGCCTGCACCGGCCCCGACGTCACTTCCTCCTTTGCATTGACTCCTGGGAGATGAGCGTCATCAATCCCAGAAATCAATGCGTCTGCTCCGGTGTCACTCATTACTTCCGGTGCAGGCACGTCATTCCCAGATGGACAGCTTCTAGGCATGCCCAGAAGCTGTTTAGCAGGGAATGCCGCGCCTGCACCAGAAGTGACGAGCGGGGCCGGTGCAGGGCATTCTGGGACTCTGACGTCACTGAAGAGGCCGCAGAAGAGGACGTGCTGGCTTCAGCTGCACACACCTGAGATGGCAGCACTGGAGAAGAAATTTTCAAGGTAAGTATTTCTTCTAAAAGGTAAGTGCGACCCGGAAACAGTTCAGAGGCTATCCATCGTGGAATGTACTAGCCCTGACTGTCCCAGGGGTATTTTTAGCTAAAGTTCACCCCCGAGGCCGGAACTCCGCTTTAATTTGCAGGGATTTCCTGTTTGGCTATATAGGATCGGAAGTGAAGAGAAATCTCCCTAATAGGACACAGATGGTGAAAAAAAAAAAAAAAAATCTGATGGGTTTATATAACCCTTCCATTATCCAAAAGGAGAAAAAAAAAACATTTGCCTATAGTTCTACTTTAATATCCAGCCAGCTTTATTGCAAGTACTGCAAACTCAGAAAGCCAGACTGGTGGCACATCCCTTCACTGCCCAGACTCTCTCCTACCACTACTGTGACGTGTTTCTCCCCAATAGGGGCTTAGTCCTGAACCTTTATGACTAAGCCCTTATTTGGGGTAGGAGAAACACATTAAAGGCTTAGGAAAGGGTCTGGCAATGAGTGATGTGCCACAGTCAAGCTTGGGGAGGTTGCTCCACTTGCAATAAAGCTTGATGGATATTAAATATAAATCAGTGGAAATAGAGTATTTTTTTTTTTTTTTTTTTCGTTCGTATCTAAATACTGCGGGGATGAACAGGTCTCAGTAGGGATGCACCTGCGTCCGGTGTAAAATTTGTAAGACTGCCTGGATCAGTAATATCTTTATGTATGTTTATAGCATACCCTGTGGCAGGGGTCTTCAAACTATGGACCTCCAGTTGTTCAGGAACTACAATTCCCATCATGCCTAGTCATGTCTGTGAATGTCAGAGTTTTACAATGCCTCATGGGATGTGTAGTTCTGCAACAGCTGGACGGCCGTAGTTTGGGGATCCCTGCTCTATGGGTATAGGTCAGGTAAGTGTCAGGATGACAGGCAAGGGGGGAGAGAAGTTTTATGACCCAGTCTTAAATGGCCTGAGATTTTCCAGGTACTTTCAGGCCGCTTTCCGCTCCTCCCCAGTGCCTAATATTTTGCCTATAGACTCCCCTGACCCAGACACTTTCTTTCCTTTTTTTGCAAGGAGCTGTCATTTTAAAGTGGAACTTTTTTAATTTTAAAATAAAGTACATGTACAAACAGGCAGGCTTTGTAGTACAGAAGAGACACATGTCTCTTCTGCTTTAACATGTCTTGCCTGTCTGCACTCACAGCTTAGTGTACTATTTTGGCATTTGCTAAGATTGAACCGTTCTGCATACAGCATTGGAGTGGAGGTCGGTGTGGTTCTGCTTTAAGCTTGAATTATGAGAACTGTTTGAGTTTGCACATTACTAATTGGTTTCTTCATGCAGGATTACAGCAAAGTGCAGCACTTGGCCCTCCATGCGTTTCACAACACAGAAGTTGAAGCAATGCAAGCTGAGAGCTGCTACCAGCTGGCCAGGTCATTCCATGTACAGGTAAGATGGGGAGGTTTATGGAAACGGGGAGCTGAATGTTTTAAATTGTGGGCACTAGGATATTAAGAATTCATAGGACCCCGGACTTCTGCTGTCCTGCTTTGCATTTACAAACTACGGGATAGAATTTTGGACAATTTTTTTTTTTTTTTCTAATTGTTTTTATTAGTAATGGCAGTGATCTGCGATTTTTAACAGGACTGCGACATTGCGACGGACAGATCGGACCCCTAACTGACATTTTTTACACTTTTTGGAGACCGGTGACATTAACCACTTGCCGACCAGTCACTGTACATTTACTTCAGCAAAGTGGCAGCCCCAGGCAGTATCACGTTAATAAACGTCATCTGCCTGGGAGGAGCTATGGGGCGAGCGCACCCCCGATCATCAGCAGGGAAGCCACTGCCAGTGCGGGTACCAGGCGGCTCCGATTGCCGGCTGACACCGGCGATCTCTCCCCGCTGACAGAGGACGGACAGCTCATGTAAACACAGCCGTCCGTCCTTCTCCCTCGGATGATCAAAAAGGCTATATGTGATCCTGCTATAATGGATCACATGTCTCTGATGATCTCACAAGCCCAACCCCCCCCCCCCCCCCTCAGTTAGAATTACTCCCTTAGGCTTACATTTAACCCCTTGATCACCAATAGTATTAACCCCTTCCCTGTCATTATTACAGTAACAGTGCATATTTTTAGCACTGATTACTGTAGTAATGTCACTGGTCCCCCCCAAAAGTGTCAAAAATGTCAGTCAGGGGTCCAATCTCTCCGCTGCAATGTTGCAGTCCCTCAAAAAATCGCAGATCGCTGCCATTACTAGTAAAAAAAAAATTTTTAAAAATGACAATAAAAAAAATAAAAATGACAAATCTTTCCCCTAGTTTGTAGACACAAAAACTTTTGCGCAAACCAATCAAAATACGCTTATTGCGATTTTACCAAAAATGTAGTAGAAAAAAAATTGGCCTAAAATGTAAAATTTTAGATTATTTTTTTTTTTTTTTTTTTAGGAATGTTGTATAGCAGATTTTGAAAAATATATATATATATATATATATATATATATATATATATATATATTATTATTATTATTATTATATATTTTTTTTTTTTTTTTTATAGCGCAAAAAAATAAAAATTCGCACAGGTGATCAAATACCACTAAAAGAAAGCTCTATCTATGGGGAAAAAAAGGACATCAATTTTTATTTGGGTACAACGTCGCACGACCGCACAATTGTCTGTTAAAGTAACGCAGTGCCGAATCGTAAAATAGGGCCTGGTCATTAAGGGGGAAAATCCTCCGTTCTGAAAGTGGTTAATACAGTAATCAGTGCTAAAAATATGCACTGTTACTGTATAAATGACACTGGCAGGGAAGGGGTTTAACACTGGGGGTGATCAAAGGGGTTAATGTATGCCTAACTGTGCTTACTAACTGGGGGGGGGGGGGGGTGGGGGTTCTGTGACAGGCACAGAGAGATTGGGGTGTCAGCTTAGCTGTAACTCCTGATCTCTCTCTGCCTGTGTGACAGAAGACTCGCCTGCTTTGTTTACATAAGCAGGCGGGTCTTCTGTCAGTTTCTCGGACTATAGCGGGAGGCTGGTGGCGATCGCTGTGTGTAATCACAGCGGGAGCGCGCCGCCGAGACCACGTGCACATTATCATGTATATGTACGTGATTGAGTGCAGCCGAGCCGCCCTGCCGCAGTATATCTGCATGGGGCGGTTGGCAAGTGGTTAATATAGATGCTCAAAAGTGTTGCCTTCAGCTGTCGGGAACTACATGTCCTGGGCAGTTTTCAAATGCAACCCCACAGGCTGCCCCCTTGCTGTGTTGAATAATGTCCCACCAGCTTTTTTGCAGTAGTGCAAATAGCCAGACAAGAACACTCACAAGACCCTCTCCTACTCTTTCTATGCATTGCTCCCCAAAAAGGGCTTTTTGAGTAAGGCTCCTTTCACACATGTCCGTTCTGCTCAGCGGAGGATCGATCCGCCGATCTCTGCTGAGCAGGCGGATGACAGCTCCGTCTCCGGCCTGTGTGTGGAAACGGAGCTGTCAGATCCCCGCTGTCCTCTATGGGGGAATCGGATGAGAACGGACCGCCTGTCCATTCTCATGCGATCTGCCAGACAGATGGAAAATAGAGTTTCCATCCGTCCGGATTTGATGGATCGGATGGCAGCGGGCATCAGCGGACATGTCTCCGCTGACATCCACTGCCCCATAGAGATGCATGGGGCATCCGATCAGGTCCGCCTGAAAAACTGAAAGGCGGATCCGATCGGACCGTATGTGTGAAAGGGGAAACGGTAGGAAAGGGCTTGGCAGTGAGCAGTGTGTGTCTGGCTTTCTGAGTTTGCACTGCTTGCAGTAAAGCTTGATGGATATAACTAAAAAAGCAGCAGATGTTTGCTTGCTATCGAAGCACCCCTTGTTCACCTGTGCTCCAGTCCTTATCCCTATAATTTCTAATAGCATTTGTGTTGTCCCTCTTACCTAGGAGGACTACGACCAGGCATTTCAGTACTACTATCAGGCCACGCAGTTTGCAGCAGCCTCGTTTGTGCTGCCGTTCTTCGGCTTGGGCCAGATGTACATTTACAGAGGGGATAAAGAGAACGCGGCACAATGCTTTGAAAAAGTCCTGAAGGCCTATCCCAATAACTACGAGACCATGAAGATTCTGGGCTCCCTGTATGCCGGCTCCGATGACCAGGACAAAAGGGACACTGCAAAGGTTTGTCTGAGCGCTGCAATGCTCTGTAAGCTCTACACTGAGGAAAATGTAGAATCTTATGAAAAATCAAATCTCTCTTGCGGTGACAGAGCCACCTGAAGAAGGTCACCGAGCAGTACCCGGACGATGTGGAGGCGTGGATTGAGCTTGCACAGATTTTGGAGCAGACGGATATACAGGTGAAGACGGTTTTCTTTGTTCCGGTTGATCCTCCGGTGTTTAGTCTGGATGTGAAACTGACCATTTTGTTCTTCTAGAATGCCTTGTCTGCATACGGGACAGCTACCAGGATCCTGCAGGAGAAGGTGCAAGCCGACGTCCCTCCAGAAATTCTGAATAATGTGGGCGCTCTTCATTTCCGCCTGGGAAACCTGGGTGAAGCTAAGGTATTGTGTGTGTGTGTATATATATATATGTATATGTGTGTGTGTGTGTGTGTGTGTGTGTGTGTGTGTGTGTGTGTGTGTGTGTATGTATATATATATATATATATATGTGTATGTATATATATATATATATATGTGTATGTATATATATATATATATATATATATATATATATATATATATATATATATATATATATATATATATATATATATATATATATATATATATATATATAATTTTTTTTTTTTTTTTCTTCTAACAAATAGTTAACGTGGAACTTCATTCTCTCAAACAACATTGACTATTTGTAATCCTTATGCTGCTAGCATTAGTAAATGGATAAGAAAGTACAATAAAACCTTGGATTGCGAGCATAATTCGTTCTGGAAACATGCTTGTAATCCAAAGCACTCTTATATCAAAGCGAATTTCCCCATAAGAAATAATGGAAACTCAGATGATTCGTTCCACAAGTCCTTCAGTTTATAGTCTATATACAAAGATTATAGCAATGTGATAGGTTGTGTAACCATAAAATGTCCATCCACAATATGCAGCCTTCCCAAGGGGATTAGAAGCAAAATCCAGCAGAGCTACAGATTATAAGAGAGAAGAGAGCACCTCTAAGTGTAGCAATATGGTTACATTTTATGAAGGTTCAACATTTAGCAACTCACATGGTGGTTGAATAAGAGGCTCATTTAAGTATGCAAGCATTTGGGGTAAAGCTGTGTCCACACTGACCATCCTCCGCACCACCGACTCTCTCCGCTGTCAGTCTGAAGTCCTGCCCAGGAAGACTACCCTGCAGTAGAGCGATCTGAAAGCGAGGCTTGAAGCGCTTGTGGAGTGCAGCGTGCAAGGATGATATCAATGGCAGTGCGGAGGATGGTCTATGTGGAGAGCTTTACCCCGGATGCCTGTATCCTTAGATGTGCCTGTTTTAACGATCAATCATGTGAGTTTCTAAATGTTGAACCTTCATTAAATGTAACCATATTGCTACACTTAGAGGCTCCTCTATTCTCTTTTATACCCAGTTGTGACATGACGCTGCTTGTTTATCAAGACATCGCTTGTTTATTAAGTCAAAATTTTTATAAAACAATTTTGCTTGTCTTGCAAAACGCTCGCAAACCAAGGTTTTACTGTATATCATATTTGTGTTAAAGTGATACTAAAGTCTCAGGTTTTTTTTTTTTTTTTTAAATGAAAAACGTTATATTTACCAGCTCTGTGTAATGGTTTTGCACAGAGAAGCCCAGATCCTCCTCCTTTTCGGGTCCCTCATCGGTGCTTTTGGTCCCTCCCTCCTGCTAGTGCCCCCACAGCAAGCAAATTGCTATGGGGGCACCCGAGCCGAGCTGCTGCTCTGTGTCCATTCAGCCATGGAGCCACAGTTCGGCTCTGCCCCCTCTCTCTCCTCATTGACTTTGTCAGCAGCAGGAGCCAATGGCGCCGCCCTGCTTTCTCAGCCAATGAGGAGCTGCCAAGACACTCCTGCAAAAAGCTGGATCAAGATGGGCTTGGGTAAGTTTTAGAGGGGCTGGGGGGGGGGGGCTGCTGCATACAGATTTTTTTTTTTTATCTTAAAGATGAAGTAAACTTCCCTCTGTACCTATAGGTAAGCCTATAATGAGACTTACCTATAGGTACTGTAAACGTTTAGGAGATATTTTGTGTAATCGGCGCATGCTCTCTGATGGAACGGCAGCCTGTGCTGTTTCTACGGAGCCTTGTGCCATTACTGGCCAGTGTGACGTCACGCGGCTCCAACCAGTTACATAGTCTGAGTCCGCAGACCCGGAAGGAAGACAGGCGAAAAAAAGTTTTACTTCCTCTTTAATGCATAGAATGCATTAAGATAAAAAAAAAAAAAAAAACCTTCTGCCTTTACAACCACTTTGAACTTTTTTTTTTTTTTTTTTCCCCCTTCAGTTAGTTCCTGGTTTTCAGCTAAGCATACCCTCTCCTGCTTGCATGCCCAATCTAAGGGCAGGTGAATGCTACATGAATCATCTGCCCTTTCTCAAGATGGCCACGGCCATAAATGCTAGGAGGGGTGTTTTTCAAAGTGATATTTTAACAAGATTTAAGCATGAAGACATGGATGGATGGAGGAGTTTGCTTTGAGTATTGAAAGAATTAAAATGCATTATTGGTTTGTTGTGCCCAGATGAAGTGCAGTTCCACTTTAAAGCATGTATGTTCTCCTTTAAAATTGATGGTTAGAGTGGAACTTAAAGCGGAGTTCCACCCAAAAGTGGAACTTCCGCTTTAGGGAGTCCTGACCCCCTGACATGCCACATTTGGCATGTCATTTTTTTGGGGGGGAGCGGGTACCTAGTTTTGACAGGTACCCGCTCCCACTTCCGCTTGGAGCGCTGCGTCGCGCCCTGAACGGAAGTTCTCCTCTCCCCCCTCCCTCCCTGCAATCTTCTGTGACATGTCAGAGGTCCCAGAAGATTGCCGGCCAATCACGGCGCGCAGCGCGACTCGCGCATGCGCAGTGGGTACCCGGCTGTGAAGCCACAAACTGTCACAGCCGGGTGCCCACAGCAGTGATGCCGGCGCCGAGGGAGAGGATCGAGGCTTCGGGCGGCCGCATCACTGGACCGTTGGACAGGTGAGTGAATGGCTGGAACTCCGCTTTAAGTAAGAAATTCAAGTCCTGCTAGATCACTTCAGGCTGACCTCCTTTGCAGGTATAGTTATTGTATGTAAAAAATGAAAGTGTAACCTCTTAAAGACTAAGCTTTTTTCTGACACTCGTTGCTTACAAGTTAAAATCCTGTATTTTTTGCTAGAAAATTACTTGGAACTAGGGATCGACCGATTATCGGCAAAGCCGATCTGCACTTTCCCCGATATATTGGAATTGGCCCCGGAGGTTACAGATATTGCCGATATTTCGGGAAAGTGCTGTACCGGAGTGATGCCTGCAGCTAGAGGCATCACCCCGGTACCGGCGTCCATAGCCGATGGTCGGCTGTCTTGTAATGACAACTGATGCGGCTGAGAAGCTGCTCGGCTGTCATTACAAGGAGCGGGAGAGGGGACGCTGCTTGCCCAGGTCTCCCGTCTCACCTGGAGACCTGGGCAACCAGTCTGCACAGCCGCTGAAGAGAAGACCGGTCTCCATGTAAAAATCCGGGTACTCGGCGCCAAATTCTAAAAAATTACAGCATTCAAAACAGCCAAACTTGGCTCCCATAAAGAATCGCTCTTGTAAGTCTCATCTCGTAGGTGGGGGTTCTAGGGGAGTGAATGATCAGAGAAGGAGAACAATTTAAAGTGATTGTAAAGTCCTGTATGTAGTTTTGTTTTTTTTCTATTAAAATAACAAACATGTTATACTTCCCTCCTCTGTGCAGTTGGTTTTGCACAGAGCAGCCCGGATCCTCCTCTTCTCGGGTCCCTCTTCAGGGCTCCTGGCCCCTCCCTCCTGTCCAGTGCCCCCACAGCAAGCAGCTTGCTATGGAAGCACCTGAGCCGAGCTGCAGCTCAGTGTATCAATTTAGAGACAAGAGTTGCGGTTCGGCCCACCCCTTTCTCTTCTGATTGGCTAAGTTTGATAGCAGCGGGAGCCAATGGCGCCACTGCTGTGTCTCGGCCAATCAGGAGAGAGAGTCCCAGAAGGGCAAAGGCAATCGTGGACATCGCTGGATAAGGAGGTGGCTCAAGTCAGTATTAGAGGGGCTGCTGCACCCAGAAGGCTTTTTATCTTAATGCATAGAATCTGCCTTTACAATCACTTGTATCTTGTATTCGGCTTTCATAGTAAGCAAAGTGAATAGGACTGAGCTTACTCATAAAAATATCAATACATAAAGAGATGTCATCAGTAATAATTTGATAGTAATACTGTTTTTTTTTTTTTTTTTTGCAGAAATATTTCTTGGCATCCTTGGACCGCGCCAAAGCAGAAGCCGAACACGATGAGCATTATTACAGCGCCATTTCCGTCACCACCACCTACAACTTGGCCAGGTTGTTTGAGGCTCTGTGCGAATTTCACGAATCGGAGAAACTTTATAAGAACATTCTAAGAGAACATCCAAACTACGTGGACTGTAAGTGGTGGCCGAACTGGTGTGATGTCCTTTTTAAAATGATGTATGAACTCCAAAATATGACATTATGCCAAACCTGGACAGAAGTAAGGGTGGATAAAAATCAATGGTTTCTAAAATAAAAAAAATAAAAAAATATTTTTTTTTACTTCTGATTTTTTTTTTTTTATTATTTATTTTTATCAAACGTATTTTAACCGCTGCAGGGCCAGAAGGTTTACCCCCTTAATGACCAGGTCATTTTTTGCGATACGGCACTGCATTCATTTAACAGACATTTGCGCGGGCGTGTGACGCTGTACCCAAATAAAATTGATGTCCTTTTTTATTCCCACAAATAGCTTTCTTTTTTGGTGGTGTTTGATCACCTCTGCGAAATCCCAATAAGTGAATATTGATTGGTTTGTGCAATAGTTATAGCGTCTACCAAGGGGATAGATTTGTTTCTTTTTACTAACTTTTTAACTGCACCATTGCGGTGGACAGATCGGACCCCTAACTGACATTTTTGACACTTTTGGGGGTACCAGTGACATTACTACAGTAATCGGTGCTAAAAATATGCACTGTTACTGTAATAATGACACTGGCAGGGGTTAATACCAGGGGGCGATCAAAGGGTTAAATGTGTCCCTAGGGGGTGCTTACTGTGAGGTGGGGGGATGGGCTCCCTGGTTGAACACAGAGACCTTTATTCCTAAATAGGGGGAACACAGGAGCCCTGTGTTCATCACTGAAAGAACAGCGGTGTGCTGTGTTTACATCGGCAGACTGCCGTTCTGTCTCCATGGGAAACGATTGCGTGTGCTCGGCGGACATGGCGTCCGCCGGACCTGCTGATTGGCTCACCCTGTGTCCAATCGGCATGTGCGCCCCCACTAGCTGTCTCACAAAGCGACATGCAGGTACGTCGTTTTGCGGGACAGAGCTGACCTGGGCGGCTATTGGCAAGTGGTTAATAAAATGCTTTTGGAGTAAAAATCGAAAGATAGGTTTCTATTTAAGATACAATAATAATTTAGTTTTCTCTGCATGAAATGGAGCTTAGTTATGTAGCATGAGGATATATATTCTGCAATATTTACATTTTTGGTAAACTCATTCAATGAATCCAAGCTCTGCGAGCTGAGATAACATGCACTACATTGATGCATTCACACAATTTCACAGTAACCATGAGATAAAACAAAGTTCCGGAATATTCCTTTATCCCATTGTTTTACAAATCTATGTACATTACAAACTGTATGATTGAATCGGTTCTGATATCGCTGTTTTACTAACCTGACAGCTTATTATTCTAAATAGGAAACCTTCATTTTGTTTGCAAATATTAAAGATTCCAACTACCAGCAAGAAGTTTTCCTTAAATTTAAAGAGCCCCTGTCATTTCCGTTCCATCATGGCAGCGCCTGTTAGCAGGCGTCCAATCACCTGCTGCCGCCACGTCCCTCACCTTGTTGTCACTGCCGCATCACCAACTGTCCTATTAAATTGAACGGTTGGTTACCTGGGGGATCAGGGAGTGTCTGCTGTGGGGCCATGTTGTCTCCACCCGGCACACGGGAGGGGCCCATCGGATGGCGTCATCTGTGACGGATAGAAGCCTCCCTTCTGGGGGAGTTCTGCTCGTGGACTGGTGGAGCCACACGCATGCCCTGGTGTACTTGGAGCGCATGGACTGTCAAGGGAGGCACCATGCACTCCAGGCTCGGTTGGTCCTAGAGCTGCCTCCTTGCATGCGTGGTATTACCCTGAGCCGCACATGTGCGTGGGCATTCAGCACCATATTTAGGTCCCCAGGCAGGCTGTATCCACAGTGCTTTGCCCTGGAGGACACCATTGGGACATCAGTAGAATGTTACCAACAGGTAATTACCATCGCCATCTTGGATGTAGGGCCCCATGGTCCTCATGCATAGTACACTGGATGTGTGATTTATAAAACGCACCAACACTCATGATGAAGAACCCCCATTACTGTCAATGACCCTGCCCCCACCTGAGTGTTCCGTCGTTTGAAAAAGCACACAGGATTTTTTTTTGGGCAGAATCATACGTTTTTGGTTCCTTTTGGGCTCATTCAGATAGGTGATCAGTCTAATGCTCTGTACAGAGCTGCTGGCAGGTTCAATTTAGTGTTGGCCCTTCAAAATAAATATGTTGGTTTTGTGTTGCAGTTTGGGCACTCGGGCTCAAAAAGGTTTCCCATCACTGCCCTGACTGTTCATTGACTGAGCCAAGGAGTAAAGACCGCCGCATGACTATTTACTGCGGCAGTCTGGATCTCCTGGGCAAACTGACGTAGGGCTACGTCGCTCGCCCAGGAGCCTCTAGGGGGCGAGCGCACGCAGCTGGAGGCGCGCTCCTGCCCCCGCTCGTTCACGGACATTCCAGCGCGAGTGACCGGCGGCACCGATGTCTGCCGGTCACTCGCGATCTCCCGCTGGAGAGGGAGAAAGGCAGGCGGCTGATGTAAACAAAGCCGCCTGTCATTCTCCCTGATGTAACTGCAGAGATCATACAATCCTGCTATGTAGGATCGTATGTCTCTGTGGTTACATCACTAGCCACGCCTCTTTACAATTAGACGCACGCCCCTAGGGGCACATTTAACCCCTGCATCTCTAATAAAGTGAACCCCTTCCCTGCCAGTGTCATTTTTACAGTAACAGTGCATGTTTATAGCACTGATTACTGTAGTAATGTCACTGGTACCTCCAAAAATGTCAGTCAGGGGTCCGATCTGTCCGCCGCAATGTCGCAGTCCCGCAAAAAAAATTGCAGATCACCGCCATTACTCGTTAAAAAAAATAAATAAAAATGACATAAATCTTTCCCTTAGTAAACGCAATAACTTTTGTGCAAACCAATCAAAATACGCTTATTGTGATTTTTTTTTTTTTTTTTTTTTTTTTTTTTAATACCAAAAATATGTAGCGGAAAACAAATTGGGCTAAAATGTTAAATTTCGATTTTTAAATTTTTTTTTTTGGGGAATTTCATATTAAAAAAATGTGAAAAATATTGTTATTTTTTCAAAATGTTCGCTCTTTTTTTGTTTATAGCGCAAAAAGTAAAAATCGCACAGGTGATGAAATACCACCAAAAGAAAGCTCTATTTGTGGGAAAAAAAGGACGTCAATTTAATTTGGGTACAGCGTCGCACGACCGCGCAATTGTCCGTTAAAGTCACGCAGTGCCGAATCGCAAAATAGGCCCTGGTCTTTGAGCAGCCAAATCCTTTGGGGCTTAAGTGGTTAAATTGTGCATGCTGCGGTTGCTAATGGTAACCCAGGGGGACCCGAAGGTGAAGAATTCAGCTGTCCTCAAGGGGGCAGTGCTACAAACACAACCTGAATTGTGGTTAGAGTTTATCTATAGAAATGACTGGTGGGAGAAGGATGGGGTAAAAGTAGATAAGTCCCAAAAACATTTTTGTTTGCGTCTTTTATGTGTTCTTCAGCTTAACAAGATCTTTAATCTCCATCTATCAGGTTACTTGCGTCTTGGTGCAATGGCCCGAGACAAAGGAAACTTCTATGAGGCTTCGGATTGGTTTAAAGAAGCCTTGCAGATTAATCAGGTAATCTGAAATTCCTGGACAGGGATCCGCTTTATGGGCAGGCCCATTATCTATAAAGGGACTGAATTAAGTTTTTTGGTGTTTTCAGGATCATCCAGACGCCTGGTCTCTGATCGGGAACCTGCACTTGGCGAAGCAGGAGTGGGGACCGGGACAGAAGAAGTTTGAGAGGATTCTGAAGCAGCCGTCTACACAGAATGACACCTACTCTATGTTGGCTCTGGGTAACGTTTGGCTGCAGACTTTACATCAACCTACCCGTGACAGAGAGAAGGTATGTCATCTTGGTTATGGGGCAAAACTGTTTTATTAGGTATTGGTGATGTCAAAGTCGCATAGATATACCATGTTTCCCCCGAAAAAGGACCTACCCTGCAAAGAAGACCTAGCGTAATTATCAGGGAGGGCTGCAATATAATCCCTACCCTGAAAACAACCCCTAGTTTTACCTAGTGATCGGCCGATATTGGTTTTCCGTTGCCGATACCGATATTTTGGCCAATGCATATCGGTATCGACTAATATTGGCCGATATTTTCGTACATTTACATTTTATTTTTTTTATTTTTTTTATTTTTATCACTTGACAGGTACTCTTGTGGAGGAATCTGGGTGTCTAAAAGACCCCAAACCCCTCCTCTGCACTTAAAAGCATTCAAAATGCCAAGTTTGGCTGTTTTGAATGGTGTCATTTTTTTTAATCTGGCGCCAAACAGTACCCGGAAGTGATGTCATGACTTTACTTTCGGGTTTTTACATGGAGACCCGATCAGAATGCGGCTTTGAGAGGCTGTGGGAGGGGGGGACGTCCCCTCCAGCTCCTTGTAATGACAGCCGAGCGGCTTCTCAGCCGCATCGGTTGTCATTACAAGACAGCCGACCGTTGGCTATGGACGCCGGTACCGGGGTGATGCCTCTAGCTGCAGGAATCACTCCGGTACAGCACTTTCCCGAAATATCAGCAATATCGGTCACCTCCGGGGCCGATTCCGATATATATCGGGGAAGTACATATTGGCCTTCGATATATCGGCTTTGCCGATAATCGGTCGATCCCTAGTTTAACCACTTCTGGACCGGAAGGTTTTACCCCCTTAATGACCAGGCCGTTTTTTGCAATGCAGCACTGCGTTGCCTTAACTGACAATTGCACGGTCATGCGTCGCTGTACCCAAAATTACAATCGATGTCCCTTTTTTCAAATAAAAAAAAAAAAAGACCGACCATCTCAAATGAAGAAAAAAAATATTTTTTACTTTCTGCTATAAAACACACCCATTTAAAAAAACAAAATGTAAAAATCTAAATTTTTCATGATTTTAGGCCAATTTGTATTCTACTACATATTTTTGGTAAAAGAAAAATCCCAATAAGTGTCTATTGATTGGTTAGCGTCTACAAACTAGGGGGGATAGATTTATGGCATTTTTATTTTTACTAGTAATGTGGGCGATCAGCGATTGTTGCGGGACTGCGACATTGCGGCGGACAGATCGGACACCTGACACTTTTGAGGGGACCAGTGACACTAATACAGTAATCAGTGCTAAAAACATGCACGGTCACTGTACTAATGACACTGGCAGGTAAGGGGTGATCAAAGGGTTAAGTGTGTCCCTAGGGAGTGTCTTCTAGCTGTGTGGGGGATGGACTCACTAGATGAACCTAGAGACCCGCGTTCCTAAATAGCAGGAACACAAGATCCCTGTGGTCATCTGTGACAGAACAACAGTCTGCCTTGTTTATATAGGCAGACCGGCGTTTTGTCTCTATGGGGAGCAATCGCTGGTGGCCGGCGGACATCGCGTCTGCTGGACCCGCTGATTGGCTCCCCCTGTGGCCAATCAGCGTGCGTGCCCCCACTGGATGTTACATGAAACTACGTACAGGTACGTCGTTTTGCGCAATAGATCTGACCTGCCGTAGTATATGTACTGCTGGCGGTCAGCAAGTGGTTAAAATGGTTGTAAAATACTATAATCCACTCTTACAGTATTAATGTACAATGCGAGTCTTTCTGTAATATTATTGTGCCAAATGCCTTTGTTACAGCGCCGCTCGGCGCTCACCTGACCTCCTGCTGCTGTCCTCTTCCTCTCCCGACAGTCAGCGGGGGATCTTGGCCCCTCCCTCTGCAGTGCTCGGCATGGGGAAGTGCGCCACCCGGTGGGTCACGTAAGCACCCAGCGGCGCTGTAACAAAGGTATATGGCATAATATTACAGAAACACACATTGTACATTATGTAATTATAGTAGATTATAGGATCTTACAACCACTTTAACTTGGGATTCCTGACGGGCAGAGAGGGAGGAGAGAAGACCGGGGCACAGGAACTGGCAATTATTACACAAGACCTACCCCGAAAATAGGCCCTACTGTGTATTTTGTTGCCAAAAATAATACAAGACCCGGTCTTATTTTCGGGGATCAAGGTAGCAATGGTTCTATATTTGCCAGGACAATCCCGCATCTTGGCCCTCAGTCCAACCAATGCTGTGTCTCAGGATCACGGCATCAACCTTATTTGAGTCACCATGTGCACTGTATCTCAAAAGACATTAATTGTGGGGATCCGGCTGTGACCTGGTGGTCCCTGCACATTTAGAGGCAGGATCTGAACCAGAGTAGGTATGATGGGGGTTTCTTGCATATTTGAATGTGGGGGGTCTGGGCAGGTAACTGGTAAAGATGCTGTGATTGGGGCATATGTACCCAGAAACTGGGCGTGAAGAGCAGTCTTTGGGCCTTGATCCATGATTAAAATAGTGATAAGAATGAAGCCAGCATGAATTATTTAGCTGTAGAAGGTTTTTGTTTTTTATTGTCAGTTGATAGATATGTGGTGTATTTTCAATTTAGGAAAAGCGTCACCAGGATCGTGCATTGGCGATATACAAGCAGGTGCTCAGGAACGACTCCAAGAATCTCTATGCAGCAAATGGAATTGGTACGTCCCGATCTCTATGCTTGTTCTGTGCACCACACAGTTCTGAGGGCCGGCCGGGTCTCACATCTGCTTGTCTGCATGTTTCTGATCTGAATCGCTGCACATGTTACTGGTTTGTGTTTGTGGCTGAAATAATTCTTCTGAATAACAACCCGAATCTAAGCTATAACCGGTTGTTCTTTGTTTAGGAGCTGTCTTGGCGCACAAAGGTTATGTCCGTGAGGCCCGTGACGTGTTTGCTCAGGTCAGGGAGGCAACGGCCGATATTAGCGACGTCTGGTTAAACCTGGCGCACATCTACGTGGAGCAGAAACAGTTCATTAGTGCTGTGCAAATGGTATGTCCAAAAAAGTCTTACAAACACAAGTGATCGAAGTGAATTGATTTTCATTGTCATCTGCTCCCATTTCTTCTTCACTCTTTAGGGGGGGGGGGGGGGGTGTCCCTCTCCTCGTCCCTCTCCTCCTCCCTCCCTCCCTCTCTCTTTCTTCTCCCTCTCCTCCTCCCTCCCTCCCTCTCTCTTTCTTCTCCCTCTCCTCCTCCCTCTCTTTCTTCTCCCTCTCCTCCTCCCTCTCTTTCTTCTCCCTCTCCTCCTCCCTCTCTTTCTTCTCCCTCTCTTTCTTCTCCCTCTCTTTCTTCTCCTTCCCTCCTCCTCCCTCTTTCTTCTCCTTCCCTCCTCCTCCCTCTTTCTTCTCCTTCCCTCCTCCTCCCGCTTTCTTCTCCTTCCCTCCTCCTCCCGCTGTCTTTTTCTTCTCCTTCCCTCCTCCTCCCGCTTTCTTCTCCTTCCCTCCTCCTCCCGCTGTCTTTTTCTTCTCCTTCCCTCCTCCTCCCGCTGTCTTTTTCTTCTCCTTCCCTCCTCCTCCCGCTGTCTTTTTCTTCTCCTTCCCTCCTCCTCCCGCTGTCTTTCTTTCTTCTCCTTCTTTCTTCTCCTTCCCTCCTCCTCCCGCTGTCTTTCTTTCTTCTCCTTCCCTCCTCCTCCCGCTGTCTTTCTTTCTTCTCCTTCTTTCTTCTCCTTCCCTCCTCCTCCCGCTGTCTTTCTTTCTTCTCCTTCTTTCTTCTCCTTCCCTCCTCCTCCCGCTGTCTTTCTTTCTTCTCCTTCTTTCTTCTCCTTCCCTCCTCCTCCCGATGTCTTTCTTTCTTCTCCTTCTTTCTTCTCCTTCCCTCCTCCTCCCGCTGTCTTTCTTTCTTCTCCTTCCCTCCTCCTCCCGCTGTCTTTCTTTCTTCTCCTTCCCTTCTCCTTCCCCTCTCCTCCCTATTTCTTCTCCTTCCCTCCTCCTCCCGCTGTCTTTCTTTCTTCTCCTTCCCTCCTCCTCCCGCTCTCCATTTGTCACATTACCAACCACTGTCCTGCTCTCTTATTAGTATGAAAACTGCTTGCGCAAGTTCTACAAACACCAGAACACAGAGGTCCTACTGTACTTGGCCAGAGCGCTGTTTAAATGCGGCAAGCTGCAGGAGTGCAAGCAGATCCTCCTGAAGGTAATGATCTCTACATCTGCTGTTCATATAGACATGTGGTTTTACTGAACATATGACCTCTACTTTGTCATTTTTCATTTTGTGCTCGATCTGAATCTCCCACATTCAAGGCAGGTTTACTTTAATGCTGATGGTTTTGTGCTTCTAAAATGGACGGACTGCATTTATTGTGGGTTACTTATTTACATTGCTGGAGGGACTATAAGCAGCAGCATGACCTCCTATGCAAAAATGTTGATACTTGGTATATGGTATGAGTTCCCGGGATCTCCTGTGTACAGCACGTTGCAGCTTGTTGTGCTTACATCACATCTGTTTACACCTGCAGGCTCGGCATGTGGCGCCCAACGACACCGTCCTCATGTTCAATGTGGCCCTGGTGCTCCAGAGACTTGCAACGTCCATACTGAAGGATGAAAAGAGTAACTTGAAGGAAGTATTGAATGCTGTAAAGGAGCTTGAACTGGCACACAGGTGAGGCGGGGGGTCTTGATTAACAGCTAGAAATCTATAGGCAGTTCGCTCACTCACAGTACCCCCCCCCCCCCCCCCCACTCGCAATTGTCCGTTACAGCGGGAGAAAGGCAGGCAGCTAATGTAAACACAGCCGCCTGTCATTCTCCCCTGTGTAAGAATAGTGATCATACGGTTCTGCTATGTAGGATCGTTGATCACTGTTCTTACACCTTAAGCCACATCCAATCACAGTTAGAAGCACGCCCCTAGAGACACACTTAACCCCTCCCTCTCAAAGTTAACTCCTTCCCTGCCAGTGCCATTTTTACAGTAACAGTGCATATGTATAGCACTGATTACTGCAGTAATGTCACTGGTAACCCCAAAAGTGTCAAAAATGTCAGTCAAGGGTCCGATCTGTCCTGTCCTCCGCAAAAAAAAATTGCAGATCGCCGCCATTACTCGTTAAAAAAAAAAACAACAAAAATGACAAAAATCTTTCCCTTTGTTAGTAAACACAATAACTTTTGCTCAAATCAATACTACGCTTTTTGCGATTTTCTTTTTTTATTTATTTATTTCTTTTACCAAACATATGTAGCATAAAACAAATTGGCCTAAAATGTTAAAAAAGTTATATTTTTAAATTTTTTTTTTTTTGGGCATTTCATATAAAAAAAAATGTGAAAAATATTGTTTTTGCAAAATTGTCACTTTTTTTTGT
Organism: Pelophylax lessonae; assembly: GCF_965119305.1. Taxonomy (NCBI): domain Eukaryota; kingdom Metazoa; phylum Chordata; class Amphibia; order Anura; family Ranidae; genus Pelophylax; species Pelophylax lessonae. Next base: position 16,075,576 of record NC_138777.1, on the reverse strand, counting down.
TTATAACGCATGATCAAAAAATCGCACAGGTGATCAAATACCACCAAAAGAAAGCTCTGTTTGTGGGGAAAAAAAGGATGTCAAATTAGCTTAGGTACAGTGTCGCACGACCGCGCAATTGTCCGTTAAAGTCACGCAGTGCCGAATCGCAAAATAGGCCCTGGTCAGGAAGGGGGTAAAATCTTCCGGGGCTTAAGTGGTTAAAATATTCATTAGACCCAGTAATGGGAATTGTATGACCACATTGAATCCCCTGTTCTAATTATTAAAAAAAAAAACATTGTCCTAAAAAAAAAAAGCTGCTCCCTTCAATTTTCCTAAGGAACGGGGGGTTACCGCATAATTATAGTGGGGGCAGCGGCATGAGGTGTAAGCTGGCTGTCAGTCAAGGCAAGGTGTAATAAAAATTGAAGCACCACACTGCTGCTAAGAGGTCCAGATGCAACTTTATTCAGGGAAACAATCCAAAGACTATCCAACACATTTCGGGGTCGAAAAAGCCCCCTTCATCAGGGCTTGATTGAATACAATGTAAATGGACTGGAAGTGAACTGGACATTTTAAGCGGAGCTCCAGTCTCCATAACTATTTCTTCTTAGTCATTGGGTTATACTGCCCCCTACAGGTCTAGGACACTAGGCAGGAACGAACATGACTACGGCTATGGGCAGTCCCAGGGGGTATACTCCCTCTCTCTGCTATAGGCACTCAGTTTTTCTTTCTGCCTAGTCAGGAGTAAGGACCTAGTTCCTTACTGGGATCTCTGGTCCTGGCAATTTTTTTTTCTTTTTAAATGGATTTTCCCGAATCGTCTTTCAGGACAGGCACCTTGAGAGAACCTGGCTCCTCCCTTCTGAGGAAACACCGCCCCAATTTCTTGGATATCGGCCCCCTGCCAGCATGCTGCCTCAGTTCTGGTGTTTCCTCCGGAGGGGAGACACCGTCCAAAGGAACCGAGCTGACAGCCAGGGGGCTGAGGCTAACACTATCCAGAGGGAGCCAGGCTCTCTCAAGGCGGCTACAGCAGGCTACAGGACCGAACAGCAGAGCCCACTAACCTGCAGAGGTACCGCATGGTGTCACCCCAGGTCCAGCTCAGTGGAGTAGAGGACTGGGGGGATTTTTTCCTATTGTTAGTAGATTCTCACAGGAACAAAATATCAACTGCCGGACTGGGCGACGGACCTAATCTAGATCCAGGAGGTCCCCCCAGTCTGGTCAGTGAGTGCACGCAGGCCTCAGCTCCATGCTAGGTCAAGTTAAACGTCTTGCGAGGTCACATCTCTCCTCCTGGCCCACAGCCACCCACATCCTGATGGAGCGGTGGTCTGTCAGGAGCGGTGCCCACCCTGTTCCTGGAATGGGAAGTAGCAGTCCCACCTCTACCTCTGGAGGGTTTTGGGGGTGGACACGGGACCCCCAAGTATGTGGCCAGCTTGGCGCCTCCCTTGAAAGGGGTGGCGCTGTGGGGGCGGTTTAATTTTTGATGGCAACCATGCCGCCATTATTGTGGAGGGCACCTACCCCCTTTTTAGCGCTGCGGGACCATCATGATACCCTGCCTGCGTGTCCGAGTCACGGCGGGCAGACCCCTTTTTAAGGGGGCTATTTCCTATTTGTGTGTGTGTGTGTGCCTCCTATGGAGGGGCTCGGAGGGTGACACCCCCCCCCCTTGTTTTTTGCGGGGTCCAGTAGGTGGACCATTCGTGGACCCTGGATCGGTGTCCCTCTTGTGGGATCGCAGTAGACAGCCCTCTCCCGATTGTTATATTTTTCCGGGTGACCTTCATATATAGCGTTTAACCGGTTGCCGACCGCCGCACGACTATATACTGCGGCGGTCAGCCCCGGCCAGGCAGAGTGACGTATCGGTACGTCACTCGCCTGTCACTGACTTGCGAGCCTATCGCGGGCGGGCGCGCGCCCGCCGAGGCTCGTTCACAGACAAGTCAGTGCGTGTGACCGGCGGACTCGATGTCCGCCAGTCACACTGCGATCGCTCCTGTGAAGGGAGAAAGACAGAGCAGCTTGTGTAAACAAGCTGCCTGTCAGTTCTCCCTGTGTAAAAGTGAAGATCTGTCCGTTCTACTATGTAGAACGGTTGATCTTTGCTTTTACACCAATAGGAATGTCCCTACACAGTTAGAATCACGCCCCTAGGACACACTTAACCCCTCCCTGTCCAATAAAGTTAACCCCTTCCCTGCTAGTGTCATTTTTGCAGTAACAGTGCATATGTATAGCACTGATTACTGCAGTAATGTCACTGGTAACCCCAAAAGTGTCAAAAATGTCAGTCAAGGGTCCGATCTGTCCGCCGCAATGTCGCAGTACCGAAAAAAAATCGCAGATCGCCGCCATTACGCGTTAAAAAAAAAAACACCAAAAATTACAAAAATCTTTCCTTGTTAGTAAACGCAATAACTTTTGCGCAAACCAATCAAAATACGCTTTTTGCGATTTTTTTTTTTTTTTTTTTTTTTTTTTTTTTTTTTTTTTTTACCAAACATAGGTAGCATAAAACAAATTGGCCGAAAAATGTTAAAAAATTTTGATTTTAACTTTTTTTTTGGGGGAATTTCATATAAAAAAATGTGAAAAATATTATTTTTGCAAAATTTACGCTCTTTTTTTGTTTATAGCGCGTGATCAAAAAATCGCACAGGTGATCAAATACCACCAAAAGAAAGCTCTGTGGGAAAAAAAGGACGTCAAATTCGTTTAGGTACAGCGTCGCACGACCGCGCAATTGTCCGTTAAAGTCACGCAGTAAAAAATCGCAAAAAAAACCCTGGTCCTTTAGCAGCCAAATCCTCCGGGGCTTAAGTGGTTAAAAAAAAAAAAAAGCAATATTTTTAACTCTCTGCTATAAAACACATCCGATTTTTAAAAATTTAAAAAAATCAAATTTCTTCAAAAATTTAGGCCAATATGTAAT